>NC_090647.1:505992386-506217386 GCF_040937935.1 Hyperolius riggenbachi | reverse complement strand
ATTATTTACAGCATATTATATACAACCAGCATTTTTTTTTACTAGAACAGCATTCAAAGGGTTACACACAGGACTTAAAAGTTCAGTGCAGAGAAATCTAGACGTATCTAAAGTGGAGATAATGTTATCTTGTGTTTACCTAATTGTGTCAAGTGAGGAATTCTCTGACTGTGCAGAAGCTCCTGGACACAGACAGGAACTCAAAGCATCCCTGCCTTCAATACATAATGAATAAAACTAGTTATAAATAAAAATGCAAAGTCAGCAAAAAAATTTACTTTTAGGAACTTGTAATTTCTAAGTGAATAATAATACCTATGCACAAATGCAAATATGATAACTGTATGGCATATAAAAAGTAGGAAAACAGGTTTTTATTGAATATTATGTCACAGTTTTATACCAATTTTAAGTGCTTTAGAAAGCAGCAGTCCCAAGTTGAGCCAGAGAGCTCAGAGAAGCTCTTTTGCATAGTTCATAATTGAAGTTTCTTAACTCTTCCTGTACTGGAAACAATGTGAGGCACATATCTGTGCTACTAATGTTCTATTTCTTAGCTGTACTACACATACAAATTGTTATCTCATAAGTTTATTTTCACTTCAGATTCCCTGTAATTGCCCCCCCCCCCCCCCCCGGCGTCTATTTGAAAAGGGCGTCTGGAAAAAAGGGTGCCTGGTGTAGCCCATATATGTCAAATTCGGCTACAAAAAAGGGCGCCTGGTGTAGCCCATATATTCCAAATTTAGCTTCAAAAGGTGTCTGGTGTAGCCCATATATGTCAAATTCAGCTACAAAGGCCGCCTGGTGTAGCCCATATATGCCACATTTGGCTACAAAGGGTGCCTGGTGTAGCCCATATATGCCAAATTCAGCTACAAAGGGTGCCTGGTGTAGCTCATATATGTCAAATTCAGCTACAAAGGGTGCCTGTTGTAACCCATATATGCCAAATTTGTTTACAAAGGGCGCCCTGTGTAGCCCATATGCCAAATTCAGCTGCAAAGGGCGCCTGGTGTAGCCCATATATGCCAAATCCGGCTACAAAGGGCCCCTGGTGTAGCCCATATATGCCAAATTCGGCTACAAAGGGCTCCTGGTGTAGCCCAAAAAAGCTAGTTTTAGTTTATAAAAAGGATGCTTTTATAGGCAACATTTGTTGGGCTATAAAAGGGCTCTAGATATAGCTGAGAAAAGTGATTACTATGACCTAACTTCTCCCTACTCTCACACAGAACCCTCCGCTGAGGGTGCCTAACCCTAACCCCCCAGGTGGTGCCTAACCCTAACCCCTCCCTGGTGGTGCCTAACCCTAACCCCTCCCTGGTGGTGCCTAACCCTAACCCCTCACTGGTGTTGCCTAACCCTAAGACAGCCCCTGGTGATTACTATGACCTAAGTTCTCCCTACTCTCACAGAACCCTCCCCTAACCCCCATGGTGGTGTCTAACCCTAAGACACCCCAGGTGGTGCCTAACCCTAAGACCCCCTAAATGATGCCTAGCCCTAAGACCCCCCAGGTGGTGCCTAACCTTAAGACCCCCTAAATGGTGCCTAACCCTAAGACACCCCAGGTGGTGCCGAACCTTAAGACCCCAGGTGGTGCCTAGCCCTAAGACTCCCCTAGTGGGGCCTAATCCTAAAACACCCCATGTAGTGCCTAACCCTAAGACTCCCTTGGTGGTGCCTAACCCTAAACCCCCCTAGTGGTACCTAACTCTTAGACCCCCCACTTGTGATGCCTAATCCCTCCCCCCCCCC
This sequence comes from Hyperolius riggenbachi, assembly GCF_040937935.1. NCBI lineage: Eukaryota > Metazoa > Chordata > Amphibia > Anura > Hyperoliidae > Hyperolius > Hyperolius riggenbachi. The sequence goes on along the minus strand of NC_090647.1, from coordinate 506,215,625 downwards.
CCCGAATCAAAAATCTTGGCTATAAAAGGTTGCCCTTTTGTAGCAGAATCAAAAACCTTTTAGCTGAATAAAAAATATGGGCTACACAGGGGCGCGCCCTACTGTAGCTGAAAACCTTGTGGCCGAAAAAAATATGGGCTACAAAGGGGTGTCCTACTGTAGCCAAAAGTAACCCAAAAAAATATGGGTTACCAAGGGGCGCCCGCTTGTAGCCTTTATCAAAACTCGGGCTCCCTTTTCACCACCTTGCAGCCGATATTTGCAGAAATAACATTGATGTCTGTGGAGGCGCCCTTTTCATACAGGCAGCTCAGGCGCCCTTTGCAAGCAGGTTTATACATGCTGAAATGCATTTCCAAAGGGTTATATTGACTATTTATGAAATAACATATATGTTTTCAGAATTTAAAGAGGAACTTTAACCAAAGATTGAACTTCATTCCAAACAGTACCCCCCTTCCTACAAGAAATCTTTACCTTTCCTCTAGTAGATCATCAAGGGGGGGGGGGGGGGGGGGTCTATGTGACTGATATTATGGTAAAAACCCTCCAACATGATGTAATAGCCATGGTCCTGACAGTTTTCTGTCTATGAACCTTGCTGCCTTGTGGGAGATCACGTTTCCAACTGCCAAGCAAAGAATTTTTCCCTCATAGAACTCTTAGTGAAAAACATTCCATACCGATCACATGGCAGAACTGAAGAGGACACCACCAGTAGCAAAGAAAAGAGTCTCGTATTTTTATTTTCAGATATATAGCTTTTTTTTTAAATAACATTGTATAATTCTGTTATTTGCAATTTACAAACCACGCCCTGTATTTTAAACTATAAAACAGAGCAAAGCTAATGATCCTTTAAAGTTTCCTGCAGTAAAACCTTATCTAAATCTGTCTCTGACTGCTCTTTTATGTTTATGTTCTTCAGAAAACAGCACTATAGCCCACAGGAAGCTCTTGTGCATAAATAACTGAAGTTTTTTAACTCTTCCCGTACTGGAAACATTAGAATCATTACTTTACTAGTAATGTTCTATTTCTTAGCTGTACTACACATACAATTCATTTTCTCATAAGTTTATTTTTGCTTCAGGTTTCCTTTAACAACATTTGTTCTGCAATTAGTTGGACTTAAAGGGAAGGTCCAAGCAAAATAAAAAAATGAGTTTCACTTACCTGGGGCTTCTACCAGCCCCATGCAGCCATCCTGTGCCCTCGTAGTCACTCCCTGCTGCTCCAGTCCCCCGCTGGCAGCTTTCCGACCTCGGAGGTCAGCGGGCCGCATTGCGTACGTTTTTACGCATTCCCGCTAGTGCAGGAACATTAACACATAAGTTTTTACGCATTACTGGTTCAATGCGTAAAAATTTACGCATTGAACCTGTAACGCGTAAAAACATATGTGTTAATGTTCTTGCACTAGCGGGAATGCGTAAAAACGTACGCAATGCGGCCCGCTGACCTCCGAGGTCGGAAAGCTGCCAGCGGGGGACTGGAGCAGCAGGGAGTGACTACGAGGGCACAGGATGGCTGCATGGGGCTGGTAGAAGCCCCAGGTAAGTGAAACTCATTTTTTTATTTTGCTTGGACCTTCCCTTTAAACTAGAGACTAGCAATGCCAGATCAGATTTTAGGATGTCTTTTGTGCATAAGGAATGACAAACGTTAATGTTGATATTATTTTCCCGTTGTATCTTCAAATAATCAAGAATCTCTGCACCGGTTGTATCTCAGCCTGATGGCAGCGGGCACAAGTGGTAATTCAGTTTTCGTAAAGAAGACAAAATGTGTTCCCTGCTTCAGTGCCCACAATCTATCTCCTGGCACCTGCCTGGCAGCGTGGGTCCAGAGTTCACCGGTGGTTTTGGAACAGCCACAGGTTCCAGAAACGCACTTCATTTCTTTTCTGTGTACCGAAGTCCCTAATGTTTGCTCAGCCTAAAAGCCTGTAATGCTTTTTATCATAACTTGTTATTTGTTTGTCAGCACAATAATAAAATAAAATTACAGGCACCCATTTATAAGCTATATGGCATGGGCACGGTCGTAAAAAAGAATCCACGTTTGCAAGAATTTCTGTCTTCTGAAGGCGATTAGCTGCTCGGAATTTCTTGCGTCGTTAATGTAGCAATATAAATATTCATTAAAAGGCTTGGTTTACTGTTTCACCCAAGACATACATCAGTTTACAAATAAGCAAAATTAGTTTGTGTAAGGAATGCGCTCAGTTTGTTTCGGTTTTAAAATGTAGGCCAGTGGAAAAAATGCTGTAGACCTTTTCTGCTCTCCCACGCTTCCAACACAACCTCAGTCTGCCATCCAAATACATATACAATGCAGAGAGTTAAAGTGGACCCGAACACGTGCACAGCACACAATGAAAATGTTTTATTCCACATATACTTTTTCTTGAACCTACAACCCCCCCCCCCCCCCCCCCCCAAACTGCACTGCAAGTGCATCGGCTGTCCCAGGTGTCATTTCTTCCTTACTTCCCTTGCCCGTCATAGTTAGCTACAGGTGTGTCTTACCATTAGGTAGCCAGAAGTACCCTCAGTAATAAGTAGCCAGAGGTGCCCCAAGTATTAGGTAGCTAGAGGAACCTCAGTATTATGTAGCTACAGGTGCCCCTGACTGAAGCAAGATTTTGTCAATGGAATGCTGACAGCAGGTGAAGTAACAATTTACACGCTCATCATCATGACTCTGCTGCATAGGGAAAGAGGAAGGCACTTGGGGAGGGGATTGAGCTGCTTTTCCATCAACAGGCACCTGTAGGCACGTGCTTACAGTGCCTTATGGTAAATTCCGCCCTGCATCTCTCCATATAGTAAACACTGAGGTTTAACCCTTTTAGTGCCTTCCGCAAAAGTGAAACCAAATAAAACTTGTTTTTGTTTTTTTTAGGATTTCCGTGAATTTCAATGAAGATTTTTTTATTCCATAAAGGTTATCATGTTCTGTCTAATCTTTTAGAGCAGATGGCGGTTTTGAGTTTAGTTCCACTTTAATGGTCCTGTATCAACAGTTTAAAGTGATGAGTTCACTTTTTCAACCAATCATAAAGTGTATATTTTTAAAGCAAGAGATGTTGGTGTGTCTTAACCCCCTTGGCGGTATGAAACATTCAGGGGGAAGCGCAACAGTTTGCAACAGTTTTTTGTTTTTTTTTTGTTTAAATCATGTAGCGAGCCCAGGGCTCGCTACATGATAGCCGCTGCTCAGCGGCATCCCCCCGCCCTCTTCGATCGCCTTCGGTGATCTCCGATCAGGAAATCCCGTTCAAAGAACGGGATTTCCTGGAGGGCTTCCCCCGTCGCCATGGCGACGGGGCGGGATGACGTCACCGACGTCAGCGACATCGGGACGTCATTGGGAGTCCCGATCCACCCCTCGGCGCTGCCTGGCACTGATTGGCCAGGCAGCGCACGGGGTCTGGGGGGGGCACGCCGCACCGGATAGCGGCGATCGGGCGCGGGGCGGCGGCGATCGGGGTGCTGGCGCCGCTAGCAAAGTGCTAGCTGCGTCCAGCAAAAAAAAATTATGTAAATCGGCCCAGCAGGGCCTGAGCGGCACCCTCCGGCGGCTTACCCCGTGTGACACACGGGGTTACCGCTAAAGAGGTTAATAAACATTTCTGCCTGCTTTATTTATCAGGTATGAAAAACAATTAGCAGTGTAATCACACATACCTTTAGGTAGCTAAACAAGATGATCTTTAGGTGATGTTGGGGGGCTCCCATACAAAAGCGAAACTAGCAGTCTTGATCTAATGCTATGCATGTCACTTTAGTGTCCAGATTACTGACCCTATAGAGTGCTGTGGAAGATGCCAAGTCAATATACAAACATATAAAACTATCCTTTTTTCCTGATCTTATTTTCCTCTCTCTCATCAGTATTGGAATTCACTAAATTCATACTGCTTTTAAGGTGTACTTGAAACCCTTTTTATGTATTAAAATAACCATAAATACTTACTAAACCTTTGGGGACATTTTGCCCAAAGATCTGTCAGTCTCAACCATTCCTGTTTGCCACAATCCACGGTCAAAATCTGGGAAAAGCTGCTTGTCAATAGCTTGCCAAAAGTGAAGGCATCAGCTGCAATAGAACACCTATTAAACGCCCATTGCAGCTAAAACCACTCCCACTCCCCACCTGCAGCAGCTACACGAGTGCACGAGGCGACATACTGCGCATGCTCAGATCCTCTCATGCACGGCTCTAGAGTGATGTGCAGAAAAATGAGTGCACGCCGCAATGATCCAAAGGTCATTTCGGGATCGTGGCTTTCTTGACAAAAACAATCAAACTTTATAAATTGATGTTAAACCATAAATATCTGCATGAAGCAGCACAAACTGCATTCATGGGGTCTAGGACACATTAAGAGTAAGGTGGTATGTTTATCGTTTTGCACTTTTCAAGTCACAGGTGGTGATGAGTGAAAATACCAATATTCTTTTTGCATTAATTATTGCAGTATAAATTTGGAAAATAATGTAAAATTTGACTTTCGAGCAAAAATGCCATTGAAAATCACTTTGTAATAAGTTTATACTTTTCGCAGTAAAACAAGGATTTTTTTTTGTTTTTCACAAATGTATGCATCAGAAGAAAAATTAGAAGCAACACTGATCACAGGTTTGCTTTAATCAAGTTTAAATGCAATGTTGGTAATAAAAGTACCCCTACAGGGTACTCACCTCCTTTGGCTCTTTCCGGTACTGGGACCTTTGAAAACCCACTTGTTGACACCTTTCAATAGCTCATGTATGCACAATAGCACAGAATTGCTTAGGCTCCAGTGGAAAAAGCTGGCCCCAATCCATTCTGTGCTACTGTGCAAGCATGAACTGCCTGTGCAGTAGCACGGTCCTGATCGACCAAGGCTTTTTTTGTTGGAGCCCGAGCAGATCCTTATTTTTTGCGCAGGCCCAATGCGCTGGGTTGATCTGGGGGGGGGGGGGGGATAAGTAAGCCTCTAAAGGATCCAGTGGCTTCCCCCTCCCTAAGTAAGTATACAATGGCCTCAATCCGGCAGACTGGTGGAGGAGATAAAAAACTAAAAAACAAAACACAGGATGCTACTGATGATGTCACAGGGGAGGTGATCTCAGCTTGTGTGAAAGTTCACATAGACGACGCCCCTGTGAGGGAGGGTAGCTGATGACAAACACACCCATGATCTAAAACCTCCTACTAAGCTCAGAAGTAATGGCTGCCACCTGTATAACCCTAGTTATGAAAAGAGAAGGGTGAAAAGCATGCACTGAAATGCTCATAGGCTTGAAGGAGTGTTTATTTATCTTTGTATGTGTCAGAGTGGTGCAACTAAATATTTTGAATTAAAAGAATGTTTGGTTTGGGTCCGCTTTAACTGCATGTCAAAATAACTGCAGAGGAGGTAACTTAAAGACTGAAGTAATAAGATAACTCTCTCATGCTGGGAATACACGATGAGATTTCTCAGTCGATTTACTGTCGGATTTTCTTTCCAATCGATTTGCCGATCGATTTCCTTATCTTTTCTTATCAATTTCCATTCACTGCTATGAGAAATCGATCAGGAAAACGATTGAACATGTCGGAAATTAGCTATTGAACCATCTTTCTAACACAAAATCTAAGCATTACTGTGGAAACGTATCTCTATACCATAATAAGCCAAGCTTCTTTAGTGAATTTACACTGAAAATACCATCGATGTGTGGTGGTCAGTTTTCTCGTGCCTTAATATCTCCAGCATGATCTTAGTGAATTGAGGCCATTGTGACGGATTGCAAACCTCATAGGTTTGTATTAACATAAACATAATACCATAAATATGTTTAAAACCAAAGTGTTAGTTTGTGGCTAGTAAGTGTTCTGTGGGAAAACATGTCAGGGAGAGAGAATAAAGAGTTAGATTAACATGGAGAGTAAGGAAATTGTTTTCCTTGCCATAGATTAGGAACTGGTGGGGTCCCATGGAGGTCGTCCCCCCAGGGGTTTCTGGAACAAAGGCAGCACATGATTAGATTGGAAAACATTTCAGTTCAGGATACAATATGTGATGAATAATGACCTGTTTAATACCTATCATTCAGCCACAATAAGCATTGCCGGCAAAAAGCAGCCATGTTGCCTCACTAAAGATTTTTCAGTCGTTGCCACCTACTCGGTGCGCCACACTTTCATAATTGCATGTCATTGTTAATGATCTTTCTCATGAAAAGAGTACTTACATGCCAGGCAATAAATTGACCCACCATTCTCGAATCAACCAAACAAAGGTCACTGCTTATTTATTTTTTTCTTGCTCATTTATACAAGACAGACAGAGTAAATAAAACATTAGATTGGAGGGAACACATGTAATAATAGACTTTACAAGTGGCCAGACCTGAATGAAGGCTAAACAACTACACGCTGTGAACACACCAAACATTCTTCTCATTGTTTTACCGATCTTGGTAAAATACAGAATAATCTGTCTTGTTTTGCTTTGTTTGTTTGTTTTTTAGCTTGCTATTCGGCTACGGGTGTGTTTGGTTATTTTGCTATGGGTGTGTTTTGTCTTTTTCTGTAAAGTTGGCCATACATTAGGTGACTTGGCGGCTGGTTGACCATATGATTTGATTATTATAATCAAAATTGGATGAAAATAGCTACCGCCAAGTGCCTACCCAATTGATTTCTGAAATAAATTGCATTAATTGGTTGGACATGCTGCAAGATGTCGGACTGACTTGCTTGCGATATCGATATTGGGATGAGCGACGAACGTGATTAACCTCCTGGGGGATACAATTATATCACCCAGGAGGTGTCGCAACACTATTTTTTAAAATTTTTTATTTTTTAAATCATGTAGCGAGCCCGGGGCTCGCTACATGATAGCCGCTGTGCAGCGGCATCCCCCCACCCCCTCCGATCGCCTCCGGCAATCAAAGCAAACAGGAAATCCCGTTCAGAACGGGATTTCCTGTTTGGCTTCCCCCGTTGCCATGGCGACGATCGGGATGACGTCATCGACGTCAACGACGGCGTGATGTCAGAGGGAGTCCCAATCCACCCCTCAGCGCTGCCTGGCACTGACTGGCCAGGCTGCGCACGGGGTCTCGGGGGGGGGGGGGAGCGGCGCGGCACGGCGGGTAGCGGCGAATCAGCACGGAGCGGCGGCAATCGGTATATACACACAGCTAGCAAAGTGCTAGCTGCGTGCAACCCAAAAAAAATTATGCAAATCGGCCCACCAGGGCCTGAGAAATCCTCTGTGGCGGCTTATCCCGAGCTCAGCTCGGGATTATCCCCCAGAGGGTTAAAACCCAGCGCTGTTCCCGCAATGTAAATGTGCCGTAATGTGCATTTATACAATACCTGTCCTGTGTCGCGGTGCCCGTCCGTCTTCCGCTGCTCTTCTATTAGCCGCATACACGCTGCTGGCGCATAGCATGCTGGCATGTGATGTCACACATGCGACTTGCCGGCAGTGGCAGCGTGTTGCGTGTGTGATGTCACGCTCCAGCTCTCTCTATTCAGATTCGATTAGAGAGAGATTTGTTTCTTGGTTGAATCTGCCCATCATTGCTAAATGTATAGCCACCTTTAGTATGGTTGTGAAGTTTGAAGATGGAAAATGTAAGGACCTTCTACTGAGGTGATGTGAAGGTACAAAAATGAAGACAGCCCTCATGGGGCTTTTATAGCACGTCAGGGCGACGGTCCCAGCTCAGCTTTAGTATAAGTTCTGTAAGTTGTAGGCCATTTCAGCATATCATGTCAGAATTTATGATATATATTTTCTCTGGCACCTTTTACACATTGTATCACCTTTGTGCTGATGTTCTCAAAAATTTTCTTTGAAAAATAAAAAAAAGGATCTTAAAAAAAAAAGTACACATTCACAGGACAATCTTCAAAACAATTGTTTAGTGGTACCTTTACATCTTCTGGCACACCATTATCCTAGCTGTGATCAATGCTTGGCTCCTGTACAAAAGGGACTGCAAAGCTTTGGATATCCCAAAGAAACAGATGCTAAATAGGAGAATGTTTCAGGCCCAGTTGGCATCTTCTCTCATCCTGATCGGAACGGCTGGGTCAGTGTCAAAGCGAGGGCGACCATCTGCAAGCCCAGTTTCATCAAGAGGGGGCACCTTGACTTCCCAAAAGTGGCAGTTTACAGATGATGGAGGTTCTTCAGCTGCCATGACAGCCAAAAAGTCAAATGCACACCCTCCAAAGGAAGTTTGCAAGGACATGATTGGACATTTTCCATCAAAGCCGATAGAGGACGGTGCCGACACTGTGCAAAAGGCTATACCAACACACTTTGCAGGAAGTGCAATGTTCGCCTCTGCTTTTCAGAGCATAATAACTGTTTTTGGAACTACCATAACTGAATAAATGAACAAATAAAACATGCACATATAGGGCTCGATTCATAAAACCGTGCTATGAAGATAGCACAAGTGCTATTTTTGCACTAGTGCTATTTCATAGCGTGGCCGTTTTTACCCGTATTTGCGCTAACATGAAATTTTTTGTGCAAAAACACGAAATTTCTTGATTACCGCTGATAGAAGTCAATGGGCGCTTTACAGGGAAAAATGTGCGTTTTAGCGCTAAGCGCAAAAAACGTTTACACACAAACAAATTCACGTTAGTGCGAAAATGCAAAAAAAGGTGTGAAAAAGGCTGTGCTATGTGTTTTCATGGTTTAGTGAATCAAGCCCATAGTCTGGGTCCAATTTTTTTTATATGATACTCATTTTTTGTATTAAATTGATAATAAAAATTACTTTTTTCTTTATTATACTATTGTTGTTGTGTATATACATAAACTTAGGTGGGTCTTTATAAGCTGTAAAGTACAAATAAACTTTTAATTATTCCTTACATGTGTTCAGAGAGAGAGTGACACTATTGAAATTCTGCTACCTTACAGGCCCAGCGTTGCAATTTTACAACATCCTCCCCAAAAGTTACTAAAATGTCAAAATAAAAAAAAAACACTGATTTAGGGATCACAAGCCTCCTATAACAACATGTGAACGTTCGAAAAAAAAAATTTACGTTTTTTTCTATATTTGGGTCTCTGGGGGTTAACTACCTCCTGCTGCTTCCATCTCAAAAACATTTCCAGAATCCGCCCCTTCCTCTAAGGAGAGGCAAGCAAAATGCTTGTACTAATTATATCCCGTCTTGACTACTGTAACATTGTGTGATTTACCAAAAAGCAGATTGGCCCGTCTCCAGTCCCTACCAAACTCTGTTGCCCGTCTCGTCCACCTCTTTTCCAGATCCTCTGAGGCAGCCCCTCTCTGCCATTTTCTCCACTGGTTACCAATTGCCCAAAAGATCCAAATTAAACTTCTCATGCTTGCATACAAAGCTCTACACAAGCTGTCACCTCCATACATTTCCTCTTTAAAGGGAACCAGAGATGAATGTTTCACACAAAATAAACATATTAGTTGATAGCTTGTAAAGAATAAATGCTCTACCTGATAATTTTGCCGCTCTGGTGTCCCTTTTTTAGTGTTTTTTATCCATTATTGCTCCAGGAAAAATCAAATTTGGCCACCGGCTCATATCCCTTCTCCTTCCGGGTTATATGAGTTGTTCTGGATGTGCTGTCTAGGCTATATGAGACTATGCTGCTATCTAGGCTTATGCAGCCTTTCATCTGTGTGCTTTCATGTTGGTCTGATCTGCCTGTAGGAAGTGTCACTGATAATAACTGCAGTTTCATTCCTATGAGAATCTAGTGCACACAGAGCATATTACAGCCACAGGGCTTCTCTCTCAGGAGCAGCAGCCCCTCCCAGTCATCACAGCTCTCAGTATGCAAAGCAGAAGATCTAAGCCAGGAGGGGGAAGGCTTGGGCTTGAAAGGACTCCACAGAAGAGTGACTCAGCTATAATGATTCCAGGTCAAACCTCGACTGAATAGTCGATGGATTCTTATCACAGTTGCTAATAGACTAATTAAGCAGATAACAATGAAACTAAAAGCAGGGTAGGTGTTTACTGTCATGTTCCCACTGATAAATGTAATAAAATACATGAGGGTGCTTCATCTCTGGTTCTCTTTAACCTCCAGATACCTCCCCGCCCGGATCCTCCGTTCCTCACAGGAGACCCCTTTGTCCTCTAGCCTGCTCACCTCCTTTCACTCTTGCATCCAGGATTTCTCATGGGCTGTCTTTCTCCTTTGGAACTCTCTCCCCCAGCCTGTTCATCATGCTCCAAGCCTGGAAACCGTCAAACATACTCTGAAAACACACCTACTAAGACAAGACTATCATTTGCTATAGGTAGCATTAAAGGTCTCTTCCTAACCCATTAGCCCTTGTCTCTCCTTCCCTATTGTTTCCTCCCCACTACCCTATAGATTGTAAGCTCCCAAGGGCAGGGACCTCCTCCTAGTGTTTCTCATACTGCTGTAATTTACTATGTGCACATCTACCAACTCTAGAGACTTCTCAAACTACACATTAACTATATATGTTTTTCTACTAATGAATGTCATGACTGTACAGTGTCTTGAATTTCTCATGTGTATTTGTTCCCCATTATTTGTTTTGTACTATGTACAGCGCTACAGAAGATGTTGGAGTTATATAAATAAAAAAATAATAACTTCCTGTAGCAAGTTTTAAATATGTGTATTTTTTTCAAAACTGATTTTAAAAATCTGATATTTTTTGCACATGGTTTTATTTCAGCTGTTTTAATCTACTTTTCCTGAGAAAATTGAAATCTATACACCTCAGCTCTATCTAATTCAGGATTAATTGCAACACTTATTTAAAGTGTACCTGCAATGAAAAAAGTACCCCTATGGGGTACACACCTTGGAATGGGGGAAGTCTCTTGATCCAGGATAGGCTTCCCCCATCCTCCTCCACTGACCGGTTCCAGTGCTCGAAGCCCCCCAAAATCACTTGGGCTGCTTGCTGATAGCTTGGCTCCAACAGAAAAAGCCTAGCCAAGCCTGATCGGGTCTGTGCTACTGCACTTGTGCAGTGCAGCCAAGCTTCAGGGTCTCATTACTGGGTTGGTCTGCCTGAGGATGATGAAGGATACATCTGTCAATTTAACCACTTAATCCTATCTAGAGAAGAATTTTTGTCCAGATAGGCGCAGCTAAAGGCAAACTGGATAAGTATTCTCATCTAGTTTGCAAACAGCGGTACCTGCAGGGTGCACAGGGCTGTGGCCTGTGCACCCCGGCGGTTCTCTTTGTCGGCAATTGGGGAAGAGAAAGAAAGCTTCTCTGAACCAATCACAATGCCTGTGATGAATGGACATGACCCCAATCAGAGGTTATGTCCATCCATAAGCATGTTAAGTTTCTTTTTTATTCATTAACGTTAAAACACTTCCTTGTAAACCAAGGAGTAAAATTACCCTGCACGTATTTTGTATAAAAAAAAATAAATAAATAAATAAAAAACAGTAAATACCTTCATGACATACATATTAAAAAATATAAGTCCTTAAGGCAACAATTTATGCATTTTTGTTGTTGTTTTTTTTTATTTATTTTAAATTGATTGCTTGGTAACTGGGAGAGGTGGGAGGGGGCTTTGGAAGTGATTTAATTATATTAATTTTAGTAGAAAAGGGATACAATTTATGGGACCCACAAAAAAAAAACACAGAAAAAAACACTTTTATTTCCAAATAATATATGGTCACCATATATTGTACTAGGAACATAATTTAAATGTTCTGATAGCCGGGACTAATGGGCTAATAAAATGGGTAGGTTTTATTTATAGTAGCATTGCTTATTTTAAAACTATAGGGGATGGAATTGGAGAAATAGTGTATTTTTTCTTTTTTTGTGTGTATTTGCCTTCAGAATGCATAGAAAATAAAGTAATTACTGAAAACAAGTACCGCTCACAAAAAGCTTAATTTGTGGCGAGAAAAAAAACAAGATATAGATCATCAGCAAAAATGAAGAGCACAAGTACCGCAGCGAGGTTGAGCGAATCTGCAATTGGTGCAAGAATAACAACCTAGTACTCAACGCAGCAAAGACTATTGAACTGACTGTTGATTTTAGGAGGAACCCACCTCCCCTCCAACCAGTCCTTATAGGTGATACCGAGGTCTCTAGGGTACCAACTGTGTGCTTCCTTGGCACAACCCTCTCCAATGACCTGAAATGGGGGCAGAACACCACCAAAATCCAAAAGAAATCACAGCAGAGGTTGTTCTTCCTGCGTCAACTGAAAAAATTTGGCATGCCGCGGGAGCTGCTGACCAGCTTCTACACTGCAACCATTGAGTCCATCCTTTGTTTGTCAGTCATTGTCTGGTATGTTAGCGTGACGGCCAGTGACAGGTATAAGCTGCAGAGAGTCATTACTGATGCGGAGCGGATAATCGGATCTCCGCTGCCACCTCTTGATCTCCTCCACGCTGCTAGAATGAAGACAAGGGCCACCAAGTTCTCTCTCGATTTCCCACCCTGGCAGTCACTACTTTGATCTTCTCCCATCGGGTCGCCGCTATAGAACTATCCCATCCAAAACCACCCGGCGCAGGAACTCCTTCTTCCCCCAAGCAGTCCAGATGCTTAACTAGGGAAGTACTCACTTAAGGCCAAGAAACCTCTCTGCCGCTCACTGCTGCTCACCCCACACGGGACAATAAGGCGACACAGCCAGCTTTTTGATGCTCTTGATAAATAAATATATATATATATATATATATATATATATATATATATATATATATATATATATATATATTTTACTAAAGGACTCTATGTGAGCCTCAGAGACTTGTCTATACTTTTGAGCTGCTGGTGATTTTTAATGTCTATGTACTTTTGCACACCTGTCTAGCGTATCTGTTTGCCTGTCTTTGTACTTGCCTATGCCATGTGAACCACAAACAATTCTGAGTACGACTTCCGTCGAACTTGGCGAATAAAACTGATTCTGATTCTGATTTACGTGTGATGAGTAGCGATAAAATTATTGGCGAATGAATGGGAGGAGCGCTGATGGGGGAAATGGCTTCTGTCCTGAAGGTGAAAACACCTGCGGGCTGAAGTGGTTAAACAAAAAAGTTTTACTTACCTAGGGCTTCTTCCAGCCCCCTGAAGTCTGTTACGTCCCACAGTAAAGTTCCCCTGTGCTCCAGGACACCATTATCTCCTCCAGAAGATCATGACCTGCAGCCCAGTGTGGGCCAGATGCACACCTGCACTTGTGTGTTTCAATCCTCTCTGAACTGTGCAACCGCAGAGCACTCTCGGCAATGGGAGCATGATCATGAGAGGTGCGCGTCATGCCCACGCATGTGCAGAAGGTCCCAGGGGCAGGTCACAATCTTCTGGAGGAGACAAAGGTGGCCTGGAGCACAGGGGAACTTTGCCATGGGACCTGACAGACTGGGGCTGGAAGAAGCATAGTTTGAGCAAAACTTTTTTTTTTTAATCCTTTAAGCTCTCTTATTTAATTAATTATTTTTATGAATATAAAATACAAGTATTCCACAGCAGGGTATTTAAAACACAGACAGGTAGGCATATGAAAGTTTGCTACCATTCAGTGATTAATTCATCTTCAACTGTAATCTGTACACCAAACAGAGCACTGTTGCCACGGTTGCAAAGTAGTGCAATTTGAGCTTACTGTCAGTTCTGGAAATTCTGAGCCGGCTTCAAATTAAAACTGAAAGATGCTTTAATAACATTAAACTAAAAGACTGGTGCAGTGCCAGTCTTTGGCAATGGCATTTGTTAAATGGAAAGAACAATTTACTAATAATTACTGCTTGAATCCAGAATAAGTCTATCAAACTTGCAAATTCAATCAAAACGACCTTCGATACATGATGGCAAAACAACAGACCCTTAAATGACTACTACACAGTAGTAAAATATGAACATTTTTGTACTTGTAATCAAATTAAAGTATGCCTGAACTGAGAGGGATACGGTAGCTGCCATATTTATTTCCTTTTAAACAATACAAGTAGCCTGGCAGCCCTGCTGATCTCTTTGGCAGCAGTAGTGGCTGAATTACACACCTGAAACAAGCATGTGGCTAATCCGGTCAGACTTCAGTCAGAGTATCTGATCTGCATGCTTGTTCAGGGGCTGTGGCTAAAAGTATTAGTGGCAGAGGATCAGAAGGACAGCCAGGCAATATGCATTCTTTAAAGTAGAACTGAAGTGAGAGGGATATGGAGGCTACCATACGTATTTCATTTTAAGCAATACCAGTTATCTGGCTATCCTGCTGATCCTCTGCCTCTAAAACTTTTAGCCATAGACCCTGAACAAGCATGCAGCAGATCAGGTGTTTTTGACATTATTGTCAGATCTGACAAGATTAGCTGCATGCTTGTTTCTGGTGTGTGATTCAGACACTACTGCAGCAAAATAGATCAGCAGGGCTGCCAGGCAACTGGCATTGTTTGAAACAAATATGGCAGCCTCCATATTCTTCTCACTGCAGTTGTCCTTTCAAAGGAAATACATTTGTGTCAGCCTCAATATCCCTCTCATTTAAGGTGTGCTTTAAAGAGAATCTGAAGCGAGTATAAAACTCGCTTCTTCTCTTATATTCAGCAGGGGCATGTGTGCCCCTGCTAAACCGCCACTATCGCGCCACACAACGGGGATCCCTTACCCCCCAAATCCCCTCGCCGGGGATCTCTTCCGCATTGAGGCAGGGCTAACCACTGCAGCCCTGCCTCACGCGCGTCTGTCAGCGCGTATCTCCGCCTCTCCCCCGCCCCTCTCCCGCCCCTCTCAGTCTTCTTTCACTGAGAGGGGCGGGGGAGAGGCGGCGATGCGTCACTGATAGACGGTGCTGTGAGGCAGGGCTGCAGCCGTTAGCCCTGCCTCTAGGAGCAGCAAAATCTACGACCAAGTTGGTCGTAGATTGTGCAGGGGGGGAATTGGGGGGTAAGGGACCCCCATTGTGTGGCGGGATAGCGGCGGTTTAGCAGGGGCACACATGCCCCTGCTGAATATAAGAGAAGAAGCGAGTTTTTTACTTGCTTCAGTGTCTCTTTAATACAGGTGAAGCTTTCATAGTTTCCTATTTAAAACAAATAATAATCTTGGTTTGTGAAACCTAAAAATAAAATCGAAATAAGGGGAAAAAAAACCCTTCCCTTTAAGAAGTGATTAATATGCACACTAATATGCACACATACTGTCACATAATGCAGTCTAAAAAGAAAACTGAAGAATAAAACTAAAAGAAAATAAAAATAAAATAAATCAGTTTTTAGTTTTATTATGTGGGATGTAATTCCACTGCAAGCCTATTAGCCGTTCAGTCCATCACCTTGTATTAAACTCAAGTTCCTTCTTTCTCCATCTCAAAGTAGATTTCAAGGTTGGCATGTTGTACATAACTGCGAAAATTCTGAAAGCAGCAGTCAATGCAGAAACTTTTCACATAGGACCAAGCGTCGTGTCAAGGTGATCAAAGTCACTGGAAGAAAGTAGCAGAGTCGTTTTTTTCCAGCATGATTATTTCATGGAACATCTGATGCTGAGTTAGCGTGAGATCGTCAAAGTTAGTTTTGCACAGCAGCCAGGTAAGGTCATTAACATGGCCACACATCTCCCTAGATACTTGCAGCAGGTACAGGTGATTACATCATGCCCTGCAGTTATACTACGGGGGATATGACGACCTCACAAGGTGAAGAGGATTAACAAGGATTTATGGGCCCATCTGTCTTGACAATGGGTGGTTGGTTAAGTAAATAAGTTTTGTGTCCAGTTTTTTTTTTCGAGAGGCATCTTATTTTTTTCTCTTTTCATGTTTGTAAATAGATGACACTTAGGCGCTTGCTGGAAAGGTCACATTGCTATGGAAATGGAAAGAAAGTCTAATCACTGTTCCGAAAGAATTCCAATTCCACCTTCGCCAATGTATAATGACTTAGGAAGAAAAAAATATTGTGTCCTTGGAGAATCCCTATGGGGAGATGTTGCAATCCCTGATATTATTCTAACATATTTATTTGCAAATGCATGTTATTATTTACATTCAAAATAAATCAATGGAATGGTCTGGCGTAGGAAGGCGCAGAGTGCAGGACAAATTACCTGAGACTGCCTGAATACTGCATGAAAGATGGTTTATTAGGATAGGGAAACAGGCTTTTTCTCCAGTGGTTGAGCATCTTTCAAGAAGTCTAGTGGTAGGAGAGCAGCCTGGCCAAGAATAAAATGACTCTTAAGGGACTATTTATTGAGTATTGTTAAGGTGACTATTTGTTTTTTTATTACAGGGGGGGGGGGGGGGGCAGGATTTGCTAAAAAGTAAACCAAAAATTGACCACTTTGCAATTACTAATCAATATGCATCCCCAAAGCCCATAATACAGGTGAAACTCGAAAAATTAGATCATCGTGCAAAAGTTCATTTATTTCAGTAATTCAACTTAACCAGTTTGCATCCAGATCTTGTTTCCCCCTTATGGACCAGAGCAGTTTTGGAATTTTATCTATGACCCTATTTAATCAGCAATAACGTTATCCCTACTTATGACACCTAAATATTGTTTTTTCAAGGCTAAGCTTTCAGTCAATGGCATTTTTTCCTCCAACAATTTTGTTTTATATGCATTTTATTAGGAAAAAGAGGAAAAAATTGAAAAAAACACATTATTTCTAAGTTTTACCAATTCAAGTTTAAAAATAAAAAAGCGCTATTGTAGATAAAAAAAACATAAATTTTGTTTAACTATTTCTACTGTTAATCACAAAAATTACGTTCCTGTCAAAATGTATGGTGAAGATATTAGATTCTAAAATAATGCTTCTACACTATGAACTGAGAAAATAAAAGTATTTTTAATGGCAAAAAATAATCTTATTGGCTCAGAGAACATATATTACCTTTCACCAATTAGTGCTGCAGCAGATAGTGCAGGAGATTTTGCACAGGAGCAAGCCCAATCGTGCACAGCTGTGCTTAAGCTACATGACTTATATCTACATCATCGTGGCTTATATTAAGTCACAGAAGACGTACTGTAGATATGCTGTTGTGGTTGAAAAAGTGGTTAAAAGCTGAAACAAATATATGAAATAGACTCATAACATGCAAAGTGAGATATTTCAAGCCTTTATTTGTTATAATTTTGATCATTATGGTTTACAGCTTAATTGAAAACTCCAAAATCAAAATCTCACACCATTAGAATATTGTGAAAATGTTCAATATTCTAGGCTCAGTGTCAGACTCTAATCAGCCAATGAATCCAAAATACCTGCAAAGGGTTCCTATTTCATAGGTTAGTTTCACCTTTTAAGTTGAATAACTGAAATAAATGGACTTTTGCATGATATTCTATTTTTTTGAGTTTTACCTGCAGGTTTGGGAATTCACAAAGTGCATCTTGGCCATTGCAACATGCAGCAGTGCTGGTGATTGTTGCACTGTGTCCTGCCAAATAGAAAGTGAAAGTGCTTCAGGGACATATCTTATACATGCACACAATAAAAAAAAAACCTAAAAAAATCAGAGAGATCATGTTAAAAAAATACCTAAAAAATACTCGACTCAGAGAGATTGATCATGATATAAATCTATTTGGATTCAACCATGGGCACAAAAGAAAATAACTGTTGAACTTGGAGTGCTTTACGTTGAATAAAGGACACCTGCACATGGATTGGGGGGGCAAGAGTGAAAGCTGGAGCTGCTGTACATGGTAGAGGGGGACTTCTGGCATGCATGCAAATAAAGGTCACCATGAACATTTGAGTGCAGAGTGGAGCCAAAAAACGGCTCACCATGCTATAGGAGATTTCCCCGCGGTGGTAATTACTATTCTCCTTCCGGACCACCATGGACTTAGGAAGAAAGATGCAATTCAGCTGCCAGCTATTTTTGGTGGCTGAATTGCTCTGTTTTTACCGTAATTCTGGTTCCGTCTTTTGCAGGTGCCCAAATTACCTTCTGAGTGTCGCTATAGCCGTATTTCACATTACAGCCTAGGGGTGCACCCTTTTTTCTTGCTTTGGGCTGCTGATCATAGAAGTAGAAGGGTGCTCCAAATGAAAGAGGGGCTGAATATTGAAGGGAGTGGCACATAAAACAGTTGGCCTTGAGTTGCGCTTATATCCAACATGTTGGTGCTGGCAGAGGGTGATATACAGGAGTCTTTGAATTAGGGGCATAACAATACCCCCATGATCGCAAAAGGATCCATTCTTCCTCCCTCTCTCCAGCCAAAGGCAGAATAACACAGTAGAGTTCTGTGTAAATATATTTACTTGCTTCTATCATGTTGCATTTCCTCCTCCCAGCAGCCACTTGCTTTATGCTGCCCCCTCCTGATTACATGACATGCATCGGGAGCAGGGCATGCAACAGAGCAAGTTCCTTTTGGGACTCAGGAAGAGGCGAGGAGACTCAATGGACTGAGACCAAGTAAATATTTTTACAAGGTGTTTAGCTTTGCTATCTCTGCTTCTGCAAGGGGGGAGGAAGGAGGAGCGGGTCCCCATAGCCCCTGGGCATTGGGAGGGGGGGGGGGGGTGCACAGTGCAGCAAGGTGCCACATAATGATCTGTTTCCTGAAGGGCCCGAAGGTCTGTTGTTACACCTCCTCCTTGAATTATCTTCTTTCCATTGGTCTATAATATATAAAAAAGCTGATAAGCAGAGTCAAATTTCAAGAAAAGCAACAAAGGCCCAGGTCTTGGGTAGCTGCAGCCCAATTGGCAACCTAAACATAAGTGGGGTTGCTACATATGAAATAGGAGGCTGAAAATGGGGAGCAACAAGTGAAAAAAGGGAAACTAAGGCCCATAAAAGAGACTGGCTACAATACATGGATAATAGACATGGAAAAGGGGTGCTGCTGCACATGGAATGGGAGGGGAGCCTCAACATACTTTACCTAATGGCACAAAAAGTATAAATCTGGCCTTGCTTATAAGATACTCTTATGTAGATGCTCTGCACTGAGAAATAATTGGTATTACAGTATTTTTTTCTGTTTTTACAGTATTTTTATTGATAAATTAGTACCGTATTTCCGCTGTATAAGACACACTTTTTCTCCCCCAAAAAAGGGGTCTTATACGGCAAAGGCAGGGAATTCCTAACTTACAAACATCCGCCGGTACGAACCGCCGACCTGCCGTCATCGAGGATTCCCTGCCTGTGTGTCCCGCTGTGGCTGTCTCCCCCCTCTGTGTGTCTCTGACTCCCCTCCCCTGGTGGCGGCTTCTAGTGACGCGTCATTGATGACGCATCATTAGAAGTCAGCACTAGAGAAAGCCGCAAAGAGAAGTCGGATGTCTTCAATCGCCGCTGGCATGATGGAGGCGGTAAGCTGCTGCCGCTGCTTACATGAGGGGGGACCCGGAGGATCAAGGAGGAGGGGGGATACAGGCAAGCGGGGGGAGACAGCCACAGTGGGACAAATGGGGAGACAGAAGGAGACCGGAGGGCACTTGGGGAGACAGGAGGACACATGGGGGTGACAGGGGGGCACTTCTTGAGACAGCAGGACACTTGGGAGTGACATGAGGACCATTTTTTTCTGTGATGTTGCAAGTCAATTTTAATTTCAAGTTTTTCTATTGGTAAATAGTATGTTGTAGCTTTTGTAAATTAATAAATGGCAACGTAAAATAACACAGGCATTGTGTAACAGGTTTCCATCGCGTATAAAACCTGCTGGCATAAACTTTTACACTGTTGGTAGCGGCGGATAATTAGTGAGTATTGCCAAAACCCAGTGCCAATGGTTAAGGTGCATTTTGGGGTAGAGCATAAACATTGTGCTTATTTGTATTTTACGAAACAAGCCTTAAAATGTGTGAATTTCCCTTGGCAGCGCCACTAATACGAAAGTAAGGAGTTAAGAGCTTGGCAGATGCCCGATGCTGGAAACGGCAGGTCTTCTTGGCAACGTGGCTTTTGATGTGTGTGTTTTAGCTGAAGCAGTTCCCTAAGACTTGCCTAATGAAGCAGACAAGCTTCTTACCGCAGTTATCACCTAATTCTTGTCTGCCAAGTGCTTAACAAAGAAAGCACATTTAAAAAAAAATGGCCCATTCATGGTTAATTCTAAAGTCAGCTTGTACTATAAGATCATGTTATCTTTTTTGTGGGTGTGGAGGGAAAATATAACTAGATTGTGAAAATAAATAGTCTAAATCCCTAACGCTGTTGTTTTTATATAAGCTTAAAGTGACACTGAAGTGAAAAAAGCATGATATAATGAGTTGTATGTGTAGTACGGATAACCCATAGAACATTATTAGCAAAGAAAAGAGTCTCATATTTTTATTTTCAGTTATATAGCTTTATTTTTGTAACATTGCATCAGTCTCTAATATTTGCAGTTTACAAACTACAGTACACTCTGTATTTTAAACTATATGAAACAGAGCAAAGCTAATGGCCCTTTGAACTTTCCTGCAGTAAAACCTTAAAGAGACTCCGTAACAAAAATTGCATCCTGTTTTTTATCATCCTACAAGTTCCAAAAGCTATTCTAATGTGTTCTGGCTGACTGCAGCACGTTCTACTATCACCATCTCTGTAATAAATCAACTTATCTCTCTCTTGTCAGACTTGTCAGGCTGTGTCTGGAAGGCTGCCAAGTTCTTCAGTGTTGTGGTTCTGTGATGCATCTCCCTCCTCCAGGCCCCTCTCTGCACACTGCCTGTGTATTATTTAGATTAGTGCAGCTTCTCTCTGCTCTATTATCTTTTAGGGCTTGTTTCCACTGTTGCGACGCGATTTCGGCCGCATTCCGACGCTTGTAAAAACGCATGCGGATGCGTTTCCACATGCGTTTTTACCCGCGATTTCGCCTGCGATTTCGCATGGCAGGGTGCCATGCGAAATTAACCATGACACTGCCAGGGCTAAATAAAATTGAAAAAGGTGCGAAATCGCACGCGAAATCGCGGGTAAAAACGCATGTAACAAACGCATGCGTTTTTACTATTAAATACATTAGCGGCGATTCGCACGGATTCCCGACGCAGGCGAAATCGTTGGCTCTTTTGTGCGTTTTTTTCACGCTGAAAAAATTGCACCTCAACAACGCTACAGTGGAAACAGGCCCATCCACTTGTATTACATGTGCGGATCTGCATGCGTTGGACGCATGCAGATTCGCGATAGTGGAAACGAGCCCTTACAAGCTGGATAAATCATCCTCTGAGCTGGCTGGGCTTTCACATACTGAAGAATTACATACAGGCACAGCTGTCTGCACTCTGCAGGAAGAAACAGCCTGACACTTCAGTGGAAGATAGCTGCAGGGGGAAAGAAACACACAAATGATCTCTTGAGATTCAAAAGGAAGGCTGTATACAGTCTGCTTGTGTATGGATGTATTTTCTATATGTGGACATACTTTACATCAACCTACTTCCTGTTTTGGTGGCCATTTTGTTTGTTTATAAACAAACTGTTAAAAACTGTTTTTAACCACTTTTAATGCGGCGGGGAGCGGCGAAATTGTGACAGAGGGTAATAGGAGATGTCCCCTAACGCACTGGTATGTTTACTTTTGTGCGATTTTAACAATACAGATTCTCTTTAAACTAACAAGAAATGGTGAGTGACAGGTTGAGATAAGTGCTCAGAAAAAAAGCACTGTAGCCTACCAAGTTTGGTCGGAGAGCTCAGAGAAGCTTTTTTGCATAGATAACAACTGGAGTTTCTTAACTCTTCCTGTACTGGAAATAATATGAGACTCATATCTGTGATACTAATGTTCTATTTCTTAGCTGTTTCAAACATTCAAATCTTTATATCATAAATGTATTTTCACTTCAGATTCCCTTTAATAAAATCCTATTTAAAATAATAATGCATGAAATAGTTTGCAAAAAAATATATTGCAGAAAAAATGAACGGAAAATATGTGTTGCATCAGTTAGTAAGTTCTCGTCTGTTCTCATCTGTTCCTTGTTGACTTTTGTCGCCTGCTCACTCTGATGTATTGTAAACCTCCCCCACTTTAGTCACATGGGCTTGCAGGGAAGAGAACTGTTGCTCTGTCAACTGTTCTAAAGCCATGTCTGTCTTGCTGACCAATGACTTAAAGTTAACCTCCGGACTAAAAATCTACTCAGCAGAACTGAAAAGGCTTGGTGTTTCTTTAACAGTTTCACAGCATCAGAACTTTGTTTTTCTTACCAAAGCATCATTTTTAGCTGCATTTTTATCTAAGCTCCGCCCATCAAAGAAAACTGTCCGGGCTTTTTTTCTCCTGATGCTGTACAAAGCATGATGGGATTTTCTATGTTGTTATTCATGTTGCCTAGCAACTGGAAGGGGTGATCAGCACACAGGACAGTTGGAACTGTGTCTCATGCTCCCTGTCACCTCCTTTCAACCAAAAAGATGTCTGCCCTCATGAAATCAAACATTTGCCTGTTCTTTTAAAACAGGGTGGGTAAGAGATTATATTACCTATCTATTTTAATTAACATAACTAATGTAACTTAATGACAGTATGTTTGTTTAGGCTGAAGTTCCTCTTTAATGACTGTCAGATTTGGGTAGGGAGGCTTTCATAGGTACAATCTTGGCTATTGCTCAGGGCCCCTGGTTCTGTAGTGGACCACAAATCAGGAATGTCATAGATCATTTCAGAGGAAGGCCCAGTTTAGGACCAGCAGTGGCATCCATATTCCAATGCTGGGTTTGGCAGGGAAGTTTAGTAACACTTAATGGACTCCATTAGCAGGTTCCACCCAGTTCTCTCCTGTCTTGCATAATAAGCCCACTTATTACAAAACACATAACAAATGTTATTTACTATGAAGAATTGTATAGGTTACCCTCTTCCCATGAAAGATGCTAATCTTTATATTTAGGGTGGTTGACATTATTTTTCAGGGAAATGAAAGCTGTATAGGTAGGTCAAATAATAATAATAGGATTTGTCAGTCAGATCATCTATTATATAAAAACACTTTTTTATTAGTACAAATTGAATAAAGACATGTTAAAATACTTATACATACACATGCAAAAAGAAAAAGTCAACACCACATAGGTTTACATAGAAATATTGCACCAGACCAGTTAGTTATCTCATAGTCAGTGGTTATTAGTATCAAAAAAGTCACACATTTAAGGAAAAACTCATAAAGGGAGATCAGAGCTAGTAAGGGTCATAACATGTGACCCCAGTTGAACTCAGTACCCATATGATTAGCTATACAAATTGAATTGGTTTATACATAAACCGAGTCAATATTAGTCTCAACACATTTCGTGAACATAAATAAAGTAGAATTCACTTCTCCAGGAGAATTATATGACTCAAGGTAATATTTGGAGGGTTGTAGGGGGACACTCAGTCCATTTGTACAGGTGGTGGGGGGGATGTAATATATGTTGTAAATAGCACTTTGCACTATGTCACTTTCTGAAGAAGCCGTTATGGTGAAATCGGTCAGTACTATAGTAGCTCTGTATATATGTGTATAGCACTCATTTAGTTGTATATAGAGGGCTCTCCCCTCCTCCTTTATATGTTTGTGTTGACAACTGCTATAGCATAGAGTTGGATGCTGTAATCACACCAGCATTTTCACCCACTGTTTTTAGTTTACTACATTGTTGCAGGGCGTACTAGTGCTAGCTACACCCCACTCTGGCTGACTTTTGAGAGTGGAGGGGGATCAGCAACGACACCCTACCCGTCCATTTGGTTGCAATAACGGTGTGAACCAGCACAGCCTTACACTTGTTGTATCCGGAGGTGGTGATCATACATACACTGAAGATTACTGTTTTTTTTCTAGTACCTATAGGCTTGGTCTTTTAGACCTTAGTGTTTATATAGAATAATAGGCTGATTTCCTGAGGATTAAGATAAATGTATGATTGTATTTAATAGGTTGGATCCATCCATAATTAGATTGGACCCAGAAGAACAAATAGGTGCTTGGTAAATATAGATACAGTTGGAAACCTGCTGAGACCATCAGTTCCACAGCATAGCGTGGGGCGGGGAAACCACGTGTGTCTCTAATGCATTGCATTGGTTTTTCTCTACTGGCTACCTTAGGGTGTGGCCATTATAGCTGAACTGATGTGCGATGTTTATGACTGTATTTGTGATTGCACATGTGCAATGGTGAGAGATGAACATCAATGATTAAACATGGATGCTGATGTGAGGACATCCGCAAAGAGAATGAGGAAGATGGAATGAGGGAGGGCAGCCCATTTCATGTCCCCCCCCCCCAAAAAAAAAAACAAAAGAAAAACCCTTTTCATGCACCGTTGTCATCCAATGGGCCTGATTCACAAAGCGGTGCAAACTTTTTCGCAGACTTTTGCGCGCACAATTTGCCGCGATTCGCGCGCGCAAAAGTCCGCGAAAAAGTTTGCACCGCTTTGTGAATCAGGCCCAATGTCAGCATGGCTCAAATTTTCACACTACCAAGTTCCACCTTCCAAGCTCCCCCATTTTTCTGCTTGGATTGCTTCACCCACACTGTTCATACTGCAAGGGGGAGGGCACAGTATGATTCTGTCTGAGAACACTATAGCCTACAACAAAGACAGACTTTGGTCAATTAAGTGACTAGCGTCTGCGCTCCAAGCCAAGAATTGTATAAACAATTTATTTGGCATCAGCTAATCAAGGTGCTTATAGACAAAGAACACAACTCCGTAATTGGATGCTACCCAGATCTAAGGAAACAAGTGCTTTAATGCATGTTGCTAAAAGCAAAAATTCAATAAAAAGTACAGATTTTGCTCATCTGTTCTGTACAGCAGTATGTTTATTTTAGAAGTAATGTACATACAGATTATTATTGTTTGTATTGTAGTTACACTACTTCAGCATCTTGCATTCAGATGAACTGCTAAGCTGCTCTCAAATCCATGTTTCTCTTCCTGGGATAAAGACGTTCTTCAGCATTTTGAATTTCATCTTAATTAAAAGTAGTAGCTTGTAGTGTAGTCTTCCCATGGAAAGTGTGCATTAGTGACTCTCTCGTCTGGCTGGGCTCTGGCGAGGTCACAGCTAAGAATTTATAAAAAGAAAAGGAGAGTGACGTCAATAAAATATTTTCAGAGAAAGCTTTCTGTTTTGCCTTTTTTTTGAAAAGAAGTGCAACGTACAGCATACACTGCTTTATAATTGTATTTCCAGAAAGACCTTCTGTCTAAAGAAAAACTTTCCAATAATGTGGGATCTTCAAAGCAAGCCTAAACTAAACTTTACTCTATGAATATAGGGTACATGAAATACGGGTGCCAAGAAAAATGGGGTGCAGGGAAACTGCGGATGGTAGACTATCGGTACATTCACTGATATTCTATTATTTACAGTGTTAATTTCCCATAGTAAAATATTGTTAAACTTTACGGATATTTTACTATAGCTAAACCTAACCCTAATCTCACACAGAGCCCTCCCCCTGATGTCTAACCCTTAAGCACCCCCCCCCCACACACACACACACACACACAAACACCCTTTCTGACACCTAACCCTTCCCCCTGCTCAAAACCTGTTCCTGACACTTAACCCTCCCCCCACCCACACAAATCTTGGTCCTGAAGCCTACCCCTTAACCCTCCACAAACCCCACTCCTGATGCCTAACCCTTAACAAGACAAGACAAGACAAGACAAATAACATGTATATTGCGCTTTTCTCCTTGCGGACTCAAAGCGCCACCCTCCCCCACCCGCACAAACAGTATTCCTGAAGCCTAACCAGCAACCCTCCACAAACCTCACTCCTGATGCCAAACCCTAAACCCTCCCTTGCACAAACCCCACTCCTGATGCTTAACCCTTAACCCTCCCCCCGCAAATGCTAAAAAAAGAAAAAAAAACAGACAATAAACCCTAAATATCTCTGGCGCCCAAACCACTCCGAAATAAAAGAATAAAGAAAAGCAAAACCCAGCAAAAAACTCTAAATAAACCTACTCCGCTTTGGCACCAGCTTCCCGATATTTTATACGTATGTCAATAGAGGTGACCGAGGTGACCGATTTGTCAGATATTTTATTACTGTCGTCTACATATCAAAATACTGAGTCTGATTCACAAGTCTTTTCTCTTGAATTATTATTAAAGGACCAAGTAGGAATGCTTGAAAGATTACAATAGAGGGAATTCCGACACTGAATTACTTTCACCTGCATATTATTCTCTGAAATAAAGTTCTCATGTAATGTTCACTGATAATAACCTCCAATAATGAACTTCCTTTGTATGTCCATATCTCTATTTTATATTTTTTTAAATTTACTTTGGGGTCACTTTAAGACTTGTCCCCCATTTGTGCACAGATATGTTATAAATGTATTGTGACGCTGATCTGGTCAAGTTGACTAAACTAATCACAAAATGCACTTGTTCGGAGCCGTGTGTCCTGACTCCCGACACACATCTCTGTAATTTCCCCACATTGACTGCAATTATGTCTGAATGGATGAGATGCTATACCAGAATCTGGAAGCATGAAATTAAAGCTTCCAGCTCCAATAAATAGTGGCGCGGGATCCCTCCAGAATACAACACAGCGAGGTGAGAAGCAGCCGAAAAATGTTTATACAAGAGAGGAGGACCATTACGTATCGGAAAACTGGAGGCTACTTTTCCTGTTGGACTTACAAATCCAGGCAACTTCTGTATAAGTTCAGAATCCAAAATGTTTCACTGCAGGTTACAGTAGAAGATGTTTAAAGAAGTGTTGCATGCAGATTTTCAGCAAAAGTCATTTTCACATTGAAAATGCTATTTTTGATTTTTTTCTTATTAAATTTTTACTGCCAAAATTCATGAAAAACATGAAAAAAAAACTTATTTGTGGGACATTTTTGCTTGAAAATTGAATATAACATTTTTTTCGCTCATCACTGGTTTAAAGCGGACCTGAACTCAAAACTTCCTCTCTGTGCTAAAAGATAAGCAACAGCATAATAACCTTGAGGCTTCTTTCCCACCAGGACGTTGCGTTTTAGGGGACGTTATAGGTTGCATAACGTGCCCCTAACGCAACTCATGGTGGTGCTGGAGGAGGACGCAACCAAGAGCTGCGCTATGCAGCTCTTGGTGCGCCTTTTTTGTGCTGTGCGATGCGGAGACCACGTGATCCGCATCACGTGGTCCCGCCAGCCAATCGCCGCACAGGGCGGCCGCTCCAGGAAGTAAACACTGCACTACACAGTGCAGTGAATATTAATTAGCCATGTGGCTGGCCGCGGAGGAGGAGGGGAGTCCTCCTCCTCCAACATCACTGAGCATGTGCAAACAGTCTAACGCGGCTTAACCGCGTATAACGCACAGCATGCAGCACTTTTTTTTACTTCCTGCGTTACAATGCAACACAACGTGGGCACTGTGAACAGCCCATTGATTTTTCATTGCTGTGCGGTGGGCTGCGTTACAGGCTGCACTAACGTGCGCCTGTAACGTCTTACTGTGAAAGCAGCCTTAAAGAAAAACATTTCTTTGTTACAGCTGATGCAAATCCTGCAATAAATGTGCAGTGTGTCTACTTCCATATTGTGAACACCCTGTGCTTTCAAATTATCCTTTTTGCCGTGGCAGTCAGCTGACATAGCTGAGGGATCAAATTAAAACTTGTGATTAAACAGATGAGGGGAATCAGACAGGCTAAACTCGCTAAAAACATATGGGGTACATTTCTCTGTTTTCCTTCTGTCCTGTGCAATTTAAAACAACTAGTTAGAGCAAAAATGTACTCAGTTTTTCTTTTTTGCACTGAGCCAGCATTAGGGATATCCTAATCAGAGAGAAGCTTGGAGATCGCCAGCTGTGATATGATTCATACAAGCCATTTCTACTCCATAAAGCAGTCTCTGGTGGGCTGTAATGTCAGGGACACAGTGGCAGGTAATTTGGTGGTGTCCTTGCTGATCCTGACCTGGACTTCACAGCATACACCTGCCATGATTCATAAGACTGTGCCGGTGAGAATATTATATAAAATACAGTTTGCCTTATAGGAGAGGACAGGTTTGCAGGCTTATACTTGCAACATGGGACATACAGAGAGCACTTCTGTCATGTACACAAGACAGTACAGCTCCTCTTCTGCAGTGCCTGGCTTTCATAGTGGGGGTAAACATTATTACATGGATACCCCCCTTTGAATGGTGGCTTGAAAAACTCTCTCTTACTTCCACAATGATCAAGCAGCACTGATGCACCCAGTACGACAAGTTAGAACTCTTTACTGAAGAAAAACATGCAGAGATAAAGCATACACCACCATCAGGTAATGCAGTTTACTTAGAACATAGAGAAACACAAATAGAATACAGGAAATAACACTACCATAGAGATAATTGCAGCACATTTTACAGTGACATCTTGTGGTTGCCTTTCTATAGTGAAGTTCAGGCAATTCTGTTGATACTGCCAACAAACACCATGTTCAAAATCGAAGACTATGCAGGAAGAGAGAGACCAATCAACATGCTGGAATGAAGCCAGCAGACCTGATGGGAAAGTATTAAGTCAAAACCCTCCTCCTGTATTGATAACTCCACCCCACTGACTAAAAAGTCAACCCCTTCCAGCATGTCACCCCCTTTGCATGCCTGTGACCAACAATCTGTTACTACTGCAAATTGATAATAGAGTAGGATTAACTACTTGGCTTTGCACCAGTCGATTTTGATTCAAATTTAGCATGCTGGCTTTGTACTAATTAGTACCATACAAGGTTATGCAAGCTTCTCCCCCTGCTATTACTTCCCTATCCATCCGAGTAAATACAGTAAATGTACAGGAAATGTATTATTTGTCTTGCTTGGGTTCATAGCACACTCTTAGATTTAATTATTTATTGAATCTTTAGCAAGTGTTTTCTAGTGGAGGGCCACCTTGACATGGATACAATCATTATGTACCCAATGGGTAAAATCCAACCCTCTTTGGCTTATTTCATGTAACTGACACTGCATGTTTAAGGATTTATTGATAAACACTTAAAGCGGAATATAACCCTGCATTTCAACTTTGCTCTAAAACATTATTTACAGCATATTATATGCAACCAGCATTTTTTTTTTACTAGACCAGCATTGGAAGGGTTACACACAGAGCTTTAAAGTTCCATGGAGAGAACTGCTTCCTGCAGCCGAAGTTTAGATAGATACATTTAAGTAAACAAAATGTAACAAGTGAGGAATGTTACACACTCTTTGGCTGTCCTCCAGCTCCTGCACAGTCAGAGAGAGTGAGTCACATTCCACAGTTGTTACATTTTGTTTTGTTTAAATGCATCTATCTAAACTTCGAATGCGGCAGCAGTTCTCTCCATGGAACTTTAAAGCTGTGTGTGTAACCCTTCCAATGCTGGTCTAGTAAAAAAAATGCTGGTTGCATATAATATGCTGTAAATAATGTTTTAGAGCAAAGTTGAAATGCAGGGTTATTTTCCGCTTTAAGTCTAGTTTTTGATGTAAATAATATTTACTGTATGAAATTATTTGTTTAAAATAGTGATATGTGGATTGGTGTAAGTCTCCTTTGCACGAGCAGTGATGGCAAGTGGCAACTCTGAGTTAAAAAAATATATATAAATCTTCATTCATTTTGCTGTTTAAGACACTGACATGTTGTACATCAGATTCTGATATGTTTTGACAGCAGAGACTGCTGCTATTGGGCTGAGCTGACAAGTAGCATCACCGTTTCTTAATCTTATGTGATGTCGCTTTAAGTGAGATTTTTCTGAAAAACCACAAGGTTCTTTGGAACTTGTTTCCTCTTGCTGCCACTGTTCCTATGCACATGCCTAGAAAATTTGGTGGTTCCAACATGTATATGGATTTTGCTATTAACCTTTAAAGTATGCCTATTGACTTCAATGGAATTAGCAAACTAGCTTTTTCAAAAATTTGTGGAACGATGAAGGAAAATGTTGCGAGACTGCCTGAAACATTCTTGCTCATCCCTTTTATATTAGTTTCATAATCACTCAATCCAAAGGCACATTCCTCTTCATACAACTTGTCCTGCATCACATTCTGGTCTGTTTGAGCTTAGCTTTTTCCTGTCTGTTGCATGCCTTTATTTTTTTCTCTATTCATTTCAACTCTACCTTACACTTAGTTGTAACTTGTAGATTTAGCTTCTTGATCTTTTATTAATCACTGCTTGTGCATTGGATTTGCTAGTAATAAGCTATTATATGCCCAGTCTGCTGTTTAAAGGATTGATTTTATTTTAAGCAATCCCAATTGCCTGGCTATCCTGCTGATCCACTGCCTCTAATACTTTTAGCCATAGACCCTGAGCAAGCATGCAGCAGATCAGGTGTTTCTGACATTTTTGTCAGATCTGACAAGATCAGCTGCATGCTTGTTTTTGGTGTGATTCTGTAGGCAGATAGCTCAGCAGGGCTGCCAGGTAACTGGTATAGCTTAAAAGGAAATCAATATGGCAGCCTCCATATACCTCTCACTACAGTTCTCCTTAAACACGTCCTATCATGATATGCTTCTGAGGGTTACTGTTAGCCTTGTTCCTGATTAATGCTATACCCAATCATCCTGGGTCTAACTTCCTGTTGTTCCATGTTCCTAAATCAAAAATATCAGTAACTGTTTTTTGTTCCAGTCTGAGTAAGAAGTTTTGAATTAGAATGATACCATTTATTGGCTAACTTAAGAGAAAAAGCGTACGCTTTCGGCTGATAAGCCTTCTTCAGACTCAGTACCTGTATGCTGACAAGATGTTAGAAAACACAGCTTACATACAGTACATATCACATCAAAACGAGATACATAGATGGTTTTGCATACATAAATAATGACATTCAGATGCCTTCATTACAACAGAACAACCAAAAGGGGGCCATGAAGGGATGTTTGCTATTTTATGACAGATAGATAAGACCCTTTGTTTACTCAATGACAAATAGCACTCGGCTGGCACAGGTTCCTGCCTCCTGAGCTCAACTTCCCATTCCTTGGACTTTGTTTGCCTGACTGTTACACTTATGTTTTGACCTTAGTCTGTCCTTGAATGCTGTTTGCTGCATTTTGGCATGACCTCTGAATTATTTATGGAATTTACTGATTATACTTGGACTTTATGTCTACTTATTTGGTACCTTGACCAAGAAGTTATGTGCAGTTGCTGTTAGTGGCCTTTAGTCTAATTACTAGACGCATACAGGTGCGTGCTTGTGCCCATTTACTGTCACCCACAGGGATTGTGACTGACTCCCTTGGTTGACAGGTCATGGCCCAATGCTGTACAGATACGTCACTAGTCTCTAGATTGGTCATGCATTGCATTCTGTTTCTATAGAGTGGGGGACGCAGCATGGCACAGATCACGGAGCAGCAAAGAGTGCTAGAGGTAAGGGGGGAGACCAATGGACTCAGCTGCAACTAGGATGCGATTATGCAGCAGACAGAATCTCTCTCTGACATATCAGGGGTTCAGAGGATGCTGTACAAACTCTATAGTCCCATCTGAGATGGCTCCTAATAGCCACATTGGCCAAGAACAATATGTACAAGGCTTTAGCCCTGGCTTGATCTCTTATTGTGCCTGATGGCTACTTCATTCTTGATCTGTAAGTTGTCATGCCTCTGTCTTTGGGATCAGCCTACATACCTTAAGTCAGCCAGATCTCCAAGTATGGTAAGTAGGGATGGTTGGAAATGCCCTCTTCCAATTTCGTGGAAATTTCGATTTCTGATTTTCAATTTTCTGTTTTTCCCATTTCCGATTTTCCGTTTTCCAATTTTCGAGGAGTATTTTGTTACTCATTTTTGCATCAAAGAAGGAAAAAAATCAGAAAAATTGAAATCGGAAAATCATTCTTGTGATTGATCTAATATTAAAATTTTGCTAAAAAATGCTGCATTCTTTGATTGGTCCAATGCTTCCAATTTCTGTGAATTGGCTAAAATTTCAGAAATTAGAGTTCCAGTAAATCGGATTTCCATGGAATTCTAATTTCTGATTTCCATTTTGCGATTTCCATTTTCCAATTTCTAATCGGTAAATGTGGTTTTCTGATCGGAAATGCGAACATTTCAACTGTGCCGAATCTGAGCAAGCATCGGTATTAGCAAGCAGGGTTCTGCCACTCATAATAATCCAGGCCATTATATCCTGCCAGTCTTCCTGTTGTAGCCCTCTTGTATATTGTTTGTAAACATACGCTATGATTTGTAGATTGTGTGCTGCCTGTCACGATAATAGCAGGCCTATCATGGTCATGTGTTTGGCTTTGACATTTACAGCTATTACAAAGGGAAAATATGCAAATATTGGTTTATGCCATTTCATTTGTATTTTTATTTTTACATGTTTATAGACTGAAAAATTATGTTTTATTATTTGGGTAAACTTTACAATGAATTCTTAAACTATATTCTAAAAGATAGCTGCAGCTTTGGAGCAAATTGCATGATGAAGGCTGTCAGCTGAATTGCAGTATATTATTATTATTGATTTATATAGCGCCAGCATCTTCCGTGGCGCTGTACAACAGCATACAAGGTATAACAATACAGAGTATACAATACAACACTAGATACAAGACAAGAGGGTATAACAGCTAATACAGTGAACAAATTAACTACATGTTTTTACAAAGGGGGGGGGGGTGTAATGCTGGGAGGGTCATACTTTCTGACCACCCAGCACACCAAGGCTAAGAGCTGGATAATGGAAGAGGTTACACATGCTGCCCAGAGCAACTGCAGCTCTGGGCTTCCGACATCGCTACAAATAAAACACAATGGCAGTGCAGTACAATGTTGCGCTGCCTTCGTTCGCACTGTGCTGCCTTAGCGATAGCAAGTATTCAGACAGGTACAAGACAGGACTATAGATTGGAGATTAACTAGTAGCAACAGCAGCTCACAGTCACGTCCACAGAAGCAGAGCAAGTAGGCTAACAACAATCACCAGCAAGCATCCACCCAGGCAAGACTACAGGATAGAACGTAACTAATAGCAACTGCAGCCTATAGTTACGTTCCCAGAAACTAGAGTAGCAGGAATACTACCA
The DNA here is from genome assembly GCF_040937935.1 of Hyperolius riggenbachi. Taxonomy (NCBI): domain Eukaryota; kingdom Metazoa; phylum Chordata; class Amphibia; order Anura; family Hyperoliidae; genus Hyperolius; species Hyperolius riggenbachi. The sequence continues at coordinate 506,182,601 of NC_090647.1, read as the reverse complement.
GTCGCCAACGTGGTGATAGCAGAATCCAAGCAATCTGGATAATGGACTTCACTGGCCCACCGCGGATGCAGCGAACGTCCATCAAGCATGGAACTAGGCATTACACAATGATAAGAAAAATAACAAACAGCTCAACTAACGGATAAATATATATTAGCAAGTCTGCATATATATTTATCAAGATCTAGCTAAAGCACAAGTAATAAGGTCGCATAGAACTACAATAACAGAACTATACAGAGTAGCAAGGTGCCCAGTAGATCAGCGTACTGACCACTATCACGGGCGGGGTATAAAATGGGAGGCAGACTTTTATGCTGGCATCAGCCAATGGATGCAGGTATGCAAATCTCCACACAGCTGAATGGTAATCACTCAATCCTGAACTGGCTTAATTACCATTTTCTAGCTGGCTGTGAATGCAAAGGACTCCCATAAGAGATACATGCAGAATTATGTAACAACATGCATGCAGGAAATCCAGGGCTATCTGGCCACAGCTCAGCTGCAACAAGCAACTGGCGGAATGATGACAGCATTCTGAGCTGCCCAGAACTGCAGAGCGATTGCAAATGACAATGAGACCCATTGCAAATGCACAACCGAATTCAAGCAGATAAGCCAGAACTGTCCGTTTGCAGCTCCACTGCAATGGTCAGAATACGCCACAGGAGGGATCCTTACAAGGGGGTATGTACACCCATTACACAGCAATGTGAGACAAAAGGGGAAAAGAGCCCTGGTCAAAAGGCCTTACAGTCTAAACATTTAAGGTATAGGACAGCAGGTAAAGGGAAGCTGTGTGTGGAGTAGTATAAATGGTGGTTAGTGGGCAGGGTCCTAGGTAGGAGAGTACGCTTGCCTGAAGAGGTGAGTTTTCAGTTTGCCCCTAAAAATAGTAAGTGTGGGTGAGTGGCGGATGTGTTGAGGGAGAGTGTCCCAGAGGAGAAGAGAGGATCAAGAGAAGTCTTGCAAGCGGGAGTGGGAAGAGGTGATCAGGGATGAAGACAGAAGGATATCATTAGCAGAGCAGAGATTGCATGTAGGAGGGTATCTGGAAATAAGTTGATTAAGATAGGAAAGAAGCTATGTTGTGCAGAACTTTGTAGGCAAGAGTAAGGATTTTAAATTATATCCTTTGTGTAACTGGAAGCCAGTGACGGGACTGACAGAGGGGGATTGGGCTGGAGAAGCGGGAGGAGAGGTGGATGAGTCGTGATAACCATCTATCATCTGAAAGTGAACTCGTGGTGAAAATAAACTGATAAGATAAATAATTGTATCTATCCTCCTACTACTAAAAATGATTTATTTAGATACCCCACAGTCCATAAAGAAGATTTAATGTGTTATTGTTTCTGTTTAAAAATACCCAGAGAGCTCATGGTGACCCAGAACTTCTAGGAAAGCCTATTGGGCTAAAAGAGACTTAAAGAAAGCCTCTTACTAAAAATATATGCAGAATATAATGCTGCCTTCTTAAATTAGCTTTAAAGGGACTCTGAGCAGAAGCCGTGGGTGTGCATATAACCATACCCATGGCTATTTAGTAAAGAGGGGGCATTCACTGGCAAATTCAGTAAGCGCTCCTGCTCCTGGGGAGGGGGCGCTATAAATTACATTGAAACAACTGACTCTGAACTAAAGTCTTGCTGTGACTCTGGAATAGGAAGCCTGCAGGTCCTCACTGTGCATGTGCAGGATTCCCGGCTTCTTCCCCCCCCCCCCCCCTTCTGCTGTGCGTCATTATGTGGTTCACGAACGGAGGGGAGGAAGAAGCCAGGAAGCCTGCACATGCGCAGTGAGGACCTGCAGACTTCCTGTTCCGGAGGACAGCACACTTTAGTTCAGAGTCGCTTGTTTCAATGTAATTTATAGCGACCACCCGGGGAGCAGGAGCACTTACTGAAGGGGCGGTAAGTGTCTGCTCTTTACTAAATAGCCGTGGGTATGCTTACAGTATATGCATACCCACAGTTTCCGCTCAGAGTCCCTTTAAAGTGTAACTGTTGGGCATAAAATCAAAAATTAATTCTTTATTTTTATCTGGTAAACAAGTAATAAGGATGCTAACCAGGCAATCCAAAAGTTAAAATCACTATTACTTTTCTTGTTGATAAATGCTCATTCCCAAGTTTACCTGACTTTTATTTGGTACACACAAAATTTGGTACACAAAAAGGAAGTTGCAGGGCATGCTGGGTTGTCCTTTTTTGCTTCTGTATATTAGTTAAGTCTGAGGGGAAATAAAGAAGCAAAAAAAGACAACCCAGCATGCTCTGCTACTTCCTTTGTGCAGCAAGGTACCAAATAAGAGTCAGGTAAACTTAGGAATGATCATTTATAAACAAGAAAAGTAATAGAGATGTAAACTTTAGGATTGCCTGGTTATCATCCTTATTACTTGTTTACCAGATAAAAATAAAGAATTGATTTTCGATGTTATGCCCGATAGTTACACTTTAAGTTAGAAACTGTGGTTTACCACGACGCACCATTGGATGTTGGATTGATGTGACTCCGTAAAATGTATGTGCTATAAGCTCACATTACACCAGTGGTTTTAAATGAGTGCCTGGCTTTCAGGGGCATAAAGGAATGGTTCCCATATTTGGGATTGATGAATCATGGGAAACCACATTTGCTTAAAATTATATTAAGCGTGTCTCTGCTCAATGACACAGTCTTTCAAGTGTTCCAGGGCTGAAATATATGAACTACAGTGAAAAAGCAGGAATATCCTGTACTGTGCACTGTAGACTGCATGAAACAAAACGTCATTCATGACACCAGAGCCTGTGCCTAGAAACCGTCATGCTCAAAAATAAAGTTTGATATTAGATTTGCTTTACAAAAAATAAACATTTAACTATAGAATATACTATGTAAATATAATAATAATTTTTTAAACCATATGGTGTAGACTGTCTACACTGGGGACACTTGTGTTTCTTTTATGACATGTTCCCTTTAAAAGCAGACCTCTTATTTACACATGTGTATAAAAGATGCACATAAACAGATTGTACTTTGTCATCTATTAAAATAATAATGCAAGACTTCGGCCGGTGACGATTCTTTGTTTTCTTCCGTCTCCTTATTACTGCGCACACAACATCTGTTGTTCCAGGAAGCGGTCTCTTATTCGCTTCTGTCCTCCTGGATATGTTCTGTTTCACAGCCCTTGTTTATTGTTTTGCTGTGACAGCTATACTTTTGTTATTGTTGAGATTTAACATTACCTCTCTAATTATTGTACACAAGTGACATCAAGTAGCATGGCGTTCTGACAGCCATAACTGTCGCGCGTAATAAAAAGATGATGTGCCGGGAACATCTGCCAATTAATACCGCTCTACCATCTGCGGCGTGTGGCGAAAGTAACTGCTTCACCTTTTATGCTATATCTGCCGCCTCACCCAAAGCGTGTGTAAATGAGCACATTGATTGGCAATATGGTAGCTGGGTAACATGTATCTATAGATAGGACCAGGTGGAACCTATTATTCAAGCTGTGGTTATTGGCCTATGAAAATCATTTCCCTGCATTTGAAAGGCCACTGTGCATAAGCTACTTCATTTTCATTAACCGGTTTACGTAAAAAAAGGTTTAATGGCTTACCTAGATAAATATTTCAGTAGAATACATTTAAATGAACCAAGCACTGTTTTTAACACCCCTGGGCATCTCAACAGTACATTAAACATGCATGCCAACGATGTGACTCATTATTGAAAAAAAACCCTTACATTTTACTTCTTCTTTTTACATTTAAAAGTTTAGCAGAGGCCTTTATTATACTACTTCCTCTTACTTCCCTGGCCTTCCCAACCGCAGAAATTTAAATCAGATAAGGACTGTTGTAATTATTTTATTGCACACATTATCAAAAAATCTTTCATCAGCAAGGCAGGGGTGGAGATATTGATCTCTGTGCTTCAAAGAGATTACAGAAGTCACAGATGCTATCTTCACACCTCCCCCTGGATAAATAATGGGCAACTAGATGGGGATGGGGAACATGGCAGATCCTATAGCTATCAGAAACCAGGAAAAAAAGTAGTGCTTGTTTGCCTTTAAATAGGAGAAGCAAGCACACAGGTAAATATACATTTGAAATACAGACGAGTTTGGTTTTATTACAAAAGGACCTATAATGCCATCCAGTTCTGTAATTCAGATACCGCTGCTAGCCTGCACAGGTAATCTGATAAAACTTATTTTTTTTTTATTTTAGATTTGTTACTTCTATTATCACATGGCTGTTCATTGGATAACTGTGGTGACAAGAAGGATTAAACAGTTTAATAGGGTGAGGGTTGTAACACACACAGTTTTCGACAGTGGACAATGGAAAGAAATGCATAGACAGTTTGTGACTCTGATATTGACAACCTGAGTAAAATTTTCAGCAGTTGTGGTGCAGCACAGACAGTTTTCATCGCTGTTGGAAACAGCACTGGAAGTACAAAGATCTTTGACAAATTTCCAGCTGCTCAATAGGCTGCAAGGATTTTTTTTTTCAAGAGAAACCAACAAGAATATTTAGAAGTCAATATTAAAGGAAACCTTACCAGAAATAAAGATTTAGGTTGTAATGGCTTACTCCTCCTACTTCCTCTTGAAAGTGTTATACACCTTCTTGCCATTAGAGATGTCGCGAACATAGAATTTTCCATTTGCAAATGTGAACTTCTGCAAATCTGTGCGAATAGTCAAATCTGTCGAACCGCCATAGACTTCAATGGGCAGGCAAATTTTAAAACCCACAAAGACTGTCTCTGGCCACAAAAGAGATGAAAAAGTTGTTTCAAGGGGTCTAACACCTAGACAGGGGCATGCCAAAGGGGGGTCCATGCCAAAAGTCCCACCAAAAATTATGGAGTTGACGCAAAGTCGGGTTTTAATCCCTAAAGGGCAGAAATCACATTATGCACAGCTCTGGGTGTGAGTGGGCTGTGAAGTGTCACACAGAGAACTGCAATAGTACTATCAGAATATAGTGAACTAATAATGCACTGGAGTGGTTCTGTGCCTGCAACTTAATGAGGCAACAGCTGTAGTGTGCACACAGCTCTGGGTGTCAGTGGGCTGTGGAGTGTCACACAAAAAAACACACAGGAGACCAATGCGCCAGCCCTCAAAAGGGCTGTTTGGGATGCTTTCACAGCAAGTGAGGAACAAGAACACAGGCCTGGTTAATGCTTTCCCTACCTATCTGCAGCAAGTCTGACCCTGCTCTTACAAAAAAATCAGCAGCCAGCAGAGAATTAATCCAATATGGCCACCGCAACTGCTTTTTGATAGGGGGGTGGGGGTCCAGGAAGGGGTGCTAGCTGATTGGCTGCCATGTGTCTGCTGACTGTGAGGTAAGGGTCAAAGTTTAGTTCAATTATAATGTATAGGGGCAAATCGAACACGCCAAATGTTTGCGAACAGCAGATGTTCGCAGAATTCTTCTCACCGCGACAGTTTGGGCCATCTCTACTTGCCATTCTCATCCTCTGACTTTATTGCTTTTTAAATCATTGGCTCAAAGCAAGTATGTGGTCTGTTTTTCTACTATCAGAACACTGGGAGGTTATTGTTGGCTGCTTGCTCTGGAATTTGTCTTTAGATAGTTGTGCTTATTGGCATTCCAAGAAAAAACAGAGGCATCCACATAAACTCTCCCCTGATATTTTCAGCCCTGACAGCTCAGCATCGCCTGTTTTCTTTACAGCCTGTCAGCGAGTTTCTCGGAGCTGAATTGTCTCCTTTTGTCAACAGTTTGTTTTGAAACCCCCTAAAGTTTGTGTTAATTTCTCTTGCTGCTAAAATCTAATCTCCCAGCCAAAGACTAACATAACTTGCCAGTTCTGCCTAGACAGACATCTAAAGCTAATTACTCACCACAACTGATCCAGTGATGTCCCTCTGACGACCGGTGGGTACAAGCAAAGTCACACGACGGGTGTGAATGGGAAACCAAGCTATGGCAGTACTTTGCACGGACTTGACAGGGATCTTAAAGATCTGATCCACCGTGACGGTCGCTAAATTGTCACCGGAAAATCTTTGGGAAAATCGCGTAGTGGGTACGGGCCTTAAAGTGAACCCGAGGTTAAAATAATCTGAGAAAAACAATTACATTTAGCTTACTACTCTTAAAATTGACTTTTTATTCAAGAATCTCATAGTATTCTTTTATATTCAAACATTTACAAAGTAGGTTAAATGTTTCACCATCTATAATCAGTGACAGTCTATTAATTGTCCCTGAGTTAGAAAAAGGTAAATAGTTCATGTATTTTATCTCTCCCTGCCCTCAGAAGTTGTGTTCTGCCAGGAAAATTTGTATGGCTGTAATTTGCTTATCATTGATGTTTACTATATTCCCGACGAGGTACCGACAAGACAGAGGCTTCAACTTCCATGGCTAGATATTAACTCTTTCAGGCATCAAAATAAAACAAGTAAAACTGCCTGGTTATTAAGATGTTTGGCACTGCACATACACATGTTTATCTCAACATGTCACATATCGTCTTGGGTACACTTTAAGAAAGAGAGGCTTCCCCTTTTTCCTTATTTGCATTGCTCTTCTCCGTCCCCTCACCTAGGGTGATCAGTAACCAGAAATCTCTGCCAGAGTAAACTAGAGATGTCCCGAACGGTTCGCCCGCGAACGGTTCCAGGCGAACTTTAGGTGATTCGCGTTCGCCGGCGAAGGTGAACTTTTGCAGAAGTTCGATTCACCCCATAATGCTCCATTGAGCAGAACTTTGACCCTCTACATCACAGTCAGCAGACACATTGTCACCAATCACACTGCACTCACTCTTGGAACCCCCCCCCCCCTTATAAAAGGCAAGGTTCTGCAGCCGTTTTTGCTCACTCGTCTGCCTCCAGTAATTAGTTAAGGGACAGCTGCTGACAGACTCTGCTAGGGAGAGTTTAGTTAGGATCTTGTAGGTTTGTTCCTAGCTGATTGTTATTCCTTATACTCCCTCTCTGCCTCCTCCCTCACTCCCTCCTCCCAGAGGGAGGAGGGTCTCATCTTCCAGGGAATTGTAGTATTTCAAAAGCCAGCTTACATTCCCAGGCTGGGCTGGGAATTGAACCTAGGTCTCAGTGTGTGGTAAGTAACTCATTTAACCACTATACCACCAACAACACTACATGCTGAAGCCAGCCTAGCATGTACCATTATGATCAATCCAAGAGAAAAAATAGCTTGCTTAATCCACGGAATCGTACTATATCAAAAGCCAGCTTACATACCGTGGCTGGGAATTGAACCCAGGCTGGGCTGGGAATTGAACCCAGGTCTCATTGTGTGGTAGGTAACTCATTTAACCACTATACCACCAACAACACTACATGCTGAAACTTCTTGGAGCAGACTTACTTCCTCCCTCCAAAAGACACACATACATCCCCATAAAATCATTCAACAGCAACTGCATGCACAGTCTTTGTGGTACACAGTCTGTGTGGCACAATTGGTTAGTGTGTTTGGCTGTTAACTGCAAGGTTGGTGGTTCAAGCCCACCCAGGCATGGCCTTGCCTTTTGTGTTCAAAAGTTGTCCGAAGAGAACCCCAGATAGCCAGGTAGATTCATCTCTCTCTCTCTCTCTCTAGTAGGGATGGTCACCGCTTTCTGCGGAATTGTATTTTCCGCAATTTTAGGCGGAAATTGGTCATTCCGTTCTATTTGGTCGGAACGGAATTGCTTTTCAATCTGGCAGAATTCCGAAATTGCCTGTGAAATTCTGCCGGTATCCATTGATAGTTTTAAGTTGAAAATTCACTTCAATGGCATCAAGTCCTAGAGAGTGTGCTGCTGTTCTCCTACAGGCAGAGTATGGTTGCACTTGTTCTCAAAGGGAAGTGCAGCCATGAGAAGCTATCCGACAAGAACTTGTTGGACATGTTCAGAGGGTCTGTGTGCAGCAACGGTAGTGCCTAGGTAAGTACCTAATGTTTTCTTTGAGAGACCACAGGTTTACTTTAATGGTGTGTGGATACCTTGCTTTACCTTGATGAGGCATTTATGACAAGGAGCTTATGGAGAGGTGGAAAGAGCCAAAAGAAGAGACACATGTTGGGAATTTGGGGTGAGTTGCAAACTATTAAAGTGGACCCAAATTAAAAACACAAGATTTCAGAAATAAAATCTATTTTCTAAATTATAATAATAAATCGCAGCCTTTTTTCAGTTGCATAATGACAAATATAAAATATTTTACATTTATTGTAGGAACCCCTCCCTTCCTTTCAAATTGCCGGAAAAAATCCGGCAAACTGGTGGAGTAGGTGGTGTCCGGCAATGGAGGAATTGCTAATGGCTGCCCCCAGTATAACCCTAGTTATTAAAAGAGAAGGGTGAAAAGCATGCACTGAAATGAGTGGTGCAGCTAAATATTTTTAATTAAAAAAAATGTTTGGTTTGGGTCCGCTTTAAGGTGTCTGCTAGTCCAGGGAGTCAATCAGTGTTTATTACTCCTACAAATTAGTTTACTAATTGCAAAGCTTTGAACTTCTGAGAGTTGGTTTGAAGGGCATGACCTCAACAACGATATACATTGTTAACTCTTTTGCTGCTGGATTGCTAAAATTAGCACATGTGTGTTCCGTATTATATACAATAATATTGCCTGGTGCAGGATTTTAGATTTTGCTTACAGATATATTTTAGTAATAAAAAACCCTAAAATAAGTAACTGACAGTAAGCTTTTCTCTTACTGGGACAATAGAGAACAAGGCCAGACAAAGACTGAGACAAAAATCCCAGTAGTCCTTGACATTGGTGAATCTTGATAAGTTAGATTCTTAGTGTTTCAGTCGAGAAAGAGAACAGAGGGAAAAAAATCGCCACAGTTGGATATAATGCACGTCGAAAATATGATTGGAAATACAAAGAACGGCTGGAACACAGAGGATAGGCTGCCACATAAATAACGTGCTAACCTCCAGTGGAAAGTTGTGAAGAAACACTAACCCAGCATCAGAGTGATTCAAAATTTCAAGTAGGGCCACCGCTGTGCCTGGTAATAGGTGTCTAAAATTGAAATGAGAACTAAACTATAAACATAAGACCTTGTAGCGGACGAAATTTTGGAGCTATAGACAGGGAAAAAAACAGGTTTTAGAGAAATGATAAGAAAAGTGCAAGGGAGGTGATAATTAAAATAAAAGATTGGTGGAACACCCAGCAGAGATTAAGTATTGCAAACTGTTCCTTCATGCAGAGATATATATCAAGTGTAATAAATCACAGAGGTATTCGAGTAATCGTCGGAAAATGAAAGGCGCCGCAGGTTTATAATTTAAATATCGCATGTTTCTGTGTCAGCCCTACAGCATCGCTGAAAGCAGATGTATGTATATCACAGTTTATCACAAGATGGGAGGTTTTGCATCAGCATGCTAATAGGCAGTGGAGAAACTATTGCGAAGCAGCTGGTATTGTATCTTTGCCATTTGTCGTGTTTATAGGCAATTCCATGCATTTACAGGGTATGTACAATATCCTTGGCAGAGACAACAGAGACGACATATAAAAATGCATGATTACCGGCTATGGAGCTTTTTTTTTAATTTTAGACTCCACCTCCCATCCTCCACCAGGGGGATATTAGGGTTAGGCACCTCCAGGTAGAGTCTTAGAGTTAGGCACCACTGGGGGGATCTTAAAGTTAGGCACCGCCAGGGGTGGGGGTTTTGAGGCTAGGCACCACCAGGGGGGTCTCAGGGTTAGGCACCACAAGGGGAGGTCTTAGGGTTAGGCATTGGTAGAGGGAGGTTTCCAGGTGCGAGATTATTTAAAGGGATACTGTAGGGGGGTCAGGGGAAAATGATTTGAACTTACCCGGGGCTTCTAATAGTCCCCCGCAGATATCCTGTGCCCGCGCAGCCGCTCACCGGTGCTCCGGCCCCGCCTCCAGTTCACTTCTGGAATTTCTGACTTTAAAGTCAGAAAACCACTGTGCCTGCGTTGCCGTGTCCTCGATCCCGCTGATGTCATCAAGAGCGCACAGCGCAGGCCCAGTATGGTCTGGGCCTGCACAGTACACTCCTGGTGACATCAGTGGGATCGAGGACACGGCAACGCAGGCGCAGTGGTTTTCTGACTTTAAAGTCAGAAATTCCAGAAGTGAACTGGAGGCGGGGCCGGAGCATCGGTGAGCGGCTGCGTGGGCACAGGATGTCTGCGGGGGACTATTAGAAGCCCCGGGTAAGTTCAACTCATTTTCCCCTGACGCCCCTTCAGTATCCCTTTAAGGTCATTGTAAACCAACAGTAAATATAACCACTATTTTACTGTATGAGTAAAATAGTAGAATATCGGTAATTTTACTGATATTTTCCTATCGCCTTTTCAGTGGACGTCTTTATTATTATTATTTATTATAATTATCTTTATTATTATGAGGTCATTGTAAAACATTGGTAAATATAACCAATATTTTACTGTATGAATTAAAGAGGATCTTATCTGGGGGGGTACTTGCCTCTGGAGAGGGAAGTCTCTGGATCCTAATGAGGCTTCCCCTGTCCTCTTCACCCTCTAGGATCCAGTGCTAGCAGCACCTGAACAGCTGGCAAGTAAATAGCTACCTTCCTGACTGCAGAGCAGGCGCAACAGCGGCTTTCCGATGGGCACCAGCGAATAGACGAGCCCAATTGGGTCCGCTCTACTTTATAGTTGACTCTCGTGTGCCTAGTAGAACAGACGTGATTGGGCTTGGCTATTTCCACCAGAGCCCATCAAAAAGACGCCACTGGACATGTGCTGGAGCCATAGAGGTAAACATTGCAGGCGCTACTGTGCCAGTGCCACAGCTGCCATCCTTGTCGGCTGTATTTTCCAGAGCTGCCAGCGCTGGATTCCAGAGGGTGAAGAGGACAGGGGAAGCCTCATTAGGATCCAGAGGCTTCCCCTTCCCAAGGTAAATACCCCCCCAGGGGCTGTTTTTTTTTCTTGCAGTTCCTTTTTACGTAGTATAACATTGATTTTACAGATATTCTACTATCGGCTACATCCATGTTACAGCCCAGATTTGAACCAAGGACCCTGATCCAATGCAAGAGTGGCATCTACTACACCATCGTACCACCTACTTTACATAGTTACATAGTTATTTGGGTTGAAAAAAGACATACGTCCATCGAATTCAACCAAAGAACAAAGTACAACACCAGCCTGCTCCCTCACATATCCCTGTTGATTCAGACCAGAGGATCAATTTTACAGTTGGTTTCTTTTATTTCTGCTCCAATCTCTAGAACTTCTGAAGGTTTTTACTGTAGGTGACCTCTCTGTACATTGTTCATCATTACATGCTCAGTTTAAATTCACCATATTTACTACAGAGTCATGTTAAAGTTATACTCATGTAAAACTATATCAAAAAGCAGTCAACAGTAACTGTTTTTGAAATAAAAACGGGAACAATACTTGACACCAGAGGTAAAGTTTTCACATCGGTTAGTTTTCTAAAATTGGAAACCGCTGGAGTCTTTCACAGAAAGGTGTAATCAAGTAATTCCAAAAAGCTACCTATTCTTTAACGGCTACCTAAAACATTGAACGGATTGAAAATGGTTCTGCAGAGGGATTGTTAAGCACAACTTTCCTGGTGGGGAACAAACTCAAATACACAAGGCCTGATTTACTAAATTCTACAGCCTGGAAAGTCATGGAAAATATAAAATCATTTAACAAGCCTTGCTCAGGTGTATTAAATCCTCTCTGATATTAGGTAGAAGGGGTTTGCAATTAGGGATGCTCATTCGGTTTCCGCGTGATTGACAATTTCCACATTTCCCATCGGAAATCGCAATTCTACATCGTAAATCAGAATTCCACGGAAATCCAATTTGCCGCAACTTGGTAATTATAGCCCAATCACAGAATTCGGAAGCACTGGACCAATAAGAGAATGCAGAATTTTCAGCAAAAATTGAATTGCAGCGGTAAACTTAGACCAATCACAAGACTTTCCGATTTCCGTTTGCCGTTTTAATTTTTTTCCATTTTTTTTTGCATTCTCTGATGTAAAAAGTGACTAGTAAAATACTCCTCGGAAATCAGAAAAACGGAAAATTAGAAAAACGGAAAATCAGTAAAACAGAAATTGACATTGACTGAAATTGTTATTTCCCTTAGAATCGGAAATGGGCATTTCCAAACATTTGCAATCCTTGGCTATGAGGGGCATATCAGATCATAGAGGAAGTAGGCACATTCCGTACATGTCTGTACAGTAAGTTCCTTTCAAAATAAGGTTGTCTTAAATGTATTGATAAAATGTCTTAGCTATGGAGAGATGTGTTACTGCAGCCACACAACTTCTACTTCATTGAATTTACAGCAATCCTCTCTAGGGCAATGTGACCTAGTAGAGAGTTGAAAATTAGCTAATATTAGATATTTGTTTAAAAAATACATTCCCCCCATTCTTCTTGCTTAGAAAGTAGTAAGCCATGCTCATTGGCACAAAGTTTAAAGTACCCCTGAACTGGAGACAAAAAAAAATGAAGTCCATGGTGGGCCAGATTACCTTTTCCTGAGAGTGCTGCTGGCACTGCTTGTCGTCCTCGGGGTCCAACCCTTTGTTTCCCACGCTAAATAATTGACTGCAGGATCCCCCTCCAGTAAAATATTTTTCAATGAAGCTCCTTAAAGTGATGCCCTGGGATTCAGAACTGTGCAGGTGCAGTTCCGAACCATGTGTGCATTCCAAAAGCAAGCATTTGACCTGGAGCACTTTCTTTGACTGCACAGGGGCAGCTTGAAACTCGCTGCTGTACAGAATTGCTCTGCACTGGTTGGAGAAGCTGTTTTGGGAGGCAGGGTAGAAACAAGGATTGGGGACAAGGAGGCAGGGAAGGGCATAAAGTCAACAATCAGGGCAACCCACTCAGGGAAATGTAATCTAGCCCATCATGGATTTTTATTGAATGCCAATTAACCCCACAGGCTATTTTACCCTTACTGCCAAGACCCATTCTCCCCTGTCAGTGCTCCTCCCATTCATTTGGCCACAACTTTATCACTGCTTATCACACCTAGATTTTTTTTCTTGTTTTTTTTTTGTCACAATTTAGGCTTTTTTGGAGTGATACTTGTTTTCAGTAATTCATATATTTTTTATGCATTTTATAGGGAAATACAAAGGAAAAAAAAGAAAAAAAATACACAATTTCTCCAATTTCATCCCCCTTAGTTTTGAATAAAACCCACACATTTTATTTACCCATTTGTTCCAGCTATAACATTTAAATTATGTTCCTAGTACAATGTATGGAAACAATATATTATTTGGAAATAAAGGTGTATTTTTTTCTGTTTTGTGTTTCTGTACCCTGTACTACTCTATCAATAATTACAAGCCTTTACTTACTAAAATAAATAGTAATTTACCATCCTGACATACATATTAAGAAAACTCTGACCAAGTGTTTTTGTTTAACTACAGGGTATTAATAAGTTTTGCAATTAAAAAAAATACTTTTTGACCACTAGGTGGTGCTCAAAAACACTTTTCTAGGTTACCAGGAAGTGTTCAGTCTTTTGGCATTTCCTGAATACGGGGAAGACCATGTACAGTAGATAGGGGATCACCTGGATTCTACCACATGATGAGCAGTGAAAAGTAATCAAACAAAAAAAAAAAATCACAAACTCAAGTTTTTTTCACAGATTTTTCAGATTACTGAGAAGACACATGATTGGTTTCTTTCTGTATGTATTGTTAGATCTGGCATTCCAAGGGAGGTAGATGGGCTGCCGCGACAGTGTACGTTTTTTTTTCATCCTTTATTTGATAATGGCTATGCAGCTTTAGACAGGTGACCACAAAGAAAAAACACAACTTGATAGCAAGTGCTGTAGCAGATTATCACTTGGCCTACAATGCACAGCTGAAGAAAAACGTGGGTGTTTTTTATGGTTGGCCAGGAATAATCAGTCTCACCAGGAATCTATTGTGAATAATAATGTGTCTATCACCTGGGAAAGCAATGTGATAAAATCTACAAGGTCAAGTGCTTAGTGTCTTGACCCCTACCATCAGCACTTGCTTTGTATACTGGAAACACTGGCAGTTACTATAGAGACTTGAAATAACAGTAAATGGGCCTGATGCTATTCCAGGTGATAAGTAGCTTGCAGATGCGAGCTACTTATCACCTTGCCATCGCACGAGGATTACCGGCAAATCCTATTGCCAGTTTCACTCGTGCGATGGCTGATCGTTAGGGAGCATTACTCAGGCGAAAGCGATGCTCCCTATTACCGGGCTATGGGGAGCGAGGTTTACCCTGTGGTGCTGTCCATCAGCACCACAGCCTCGCTCCCCACACATGCGCGCAACCTGCCGAACACCCGTCGCCATCTTCCGCCGCTGCATCTGGGGGTCTCCTTTAATAAGGAGACCCCCAGAGCTCCCCGCCGGCCGCCGCTCTTCTCCGCAACCCCCCACAAAGTTACAAAGCTACAAATTGCTTAAATTCCTTACCGCCGCTTTACACCCGTCGGCCGCCGCATCTCGCCGCAAGTCCCCGCTGTGTAATTACAGTGTACGAGTTACTGTAATTACACTCACTAATAACAAAGTCCCGGCAAAGCATCTTTGAATCAGCCGCCGGGGCTCCCCATTGGTTCACAGGCTGAGCCATTTTCATTGGTCCAGCCTGTGCACCATTTGTGGACTCCTCCTCCATATGCATCCTCCCTATTCCATTTGTGACCGCCTCCTCCATATGAAGCAACTCCCAATTCTATGTTGAGCCACCCACTTGGAGATCAGCCATAAGGGCCCTTTTCCACCAGCGCTGGCTGAATCGCAAAAACGCAAACCGCTAGCGATTTTACAATCGCTACGGTTTGCTTTTTAACATAGGAATCGCGGTAGGTCATTTCCACTACCACGATTCGCTTTTGACGGGAATGCGAACGCGCGGCGGAGCGATATTTGCCGCAATTTTGCTATGCAGTGCATAGCATAGCAAAATCGCGGCCGCGAACGTCGGGGAATCGCCGGTTTTGCGATTCAGCAATCGCTAGCGTTCAGCGTGAATGTTAGCGACTGCAGGTGGAAAAGGGCCCTAAGGCCTGATTTATTTTTATGCCCTTAGGTCAACTTTTTAACTTCTTCCCATTCCATGTGCATCCCCCTTCACCTTTCATGTGTAACATCAATGTACAGCTTCCCCTGTACCTCTCTGAATTGACAGCTCCCCTCTCCCACGTGTTGCACACCATCTGCTTCTTCCAAATCCCATTTTAACCTTCTCTTCAATATACAGCATCCCCTTTGCATGTAAAGCTACCCCCTTGGAGAACAGTCGCCCTAGACCTGATCTTGTCAGGCCTTTCCAAAAATCCAGGCCTGATTGACCACAGTAGGCCTGGATCCATGTGGCCTTTGCAAAAAATCTGTCCTTGATTGTGACACAAGAAATGATTTCCATTTGTTATGTATTGCGTTTAAAAAGTGTGTATAATGTAAGTTGAACTAAAATGTTTTAGGATGATATTGATGGTATCATAAAGATCATCAACCACAGTATGCAAGAGAATTAGCAGCAACATGATGATAATGACTGGGTTGGATAATAAATTATGTGATACATACAAAAAAAGTTAATTGACAATACATATAGGCAAGAAAAATATAATTTATTTTCTAGTTGAACTCGATGGACGTATGTCTTTTTTCAACCCAAATAACTGTAACTAAATGTATTCTATGCACTGTGTTCAGTTAGATGAACATACACAGTCTACATTTAGTACATCGTAGTGTCTAAAACAGACACACATTTATATCTGTAGTAGCACCTCCATCTTTCTCCTCATGGTGATGCTTTGCAAGTAAATCCTCAACATTGTGTCCTCCCCTCGAGCCTTGTGCCCTCCCCATCATGCAGGAATGTCTGTGAAATCCCGCACATGCACTATGGGCTGGACTGTTGACATTATAAGAGCCAGGCTTGTTTAGGTACAACACTCGGGGAAATAAATAGAAACAGACCAGAGACAGAGCAGTATGATTTTGAAGATAATAAATCTGAGACAGCATGCTATTATTCTTATCCCAAATGTCTGCCTGTCTGGGTGAGATCACATCTCTTTTCACAGTGGGTGTTGGCTGGAAGCAGGAAATGGCTGAGGGGGAGGGGAGGGTAGAGGCATGATGTCAATCCCCCAGAATCCTTTGCAGCCATGACTAGGAAAGAAAAAAAATGCCAGGACCCTATTTCAGACAGGGGGTGGGAATTTCAAACCCATATGTGGCATGCCGTCCCTGTGGGTGAGATAATCATACTTTATTATGTGGGATTTTATATATCTTGGCAATTTACTAGGTTTAAAGCAAACTGTAATTTATAATTTAGATACCCTTTAATTTAGGTGAGAGAAAATGGCACAACAACTGTACAAACACTGCTAAATAATGTATGCTGGAAATAACAGAGGTAATACTAAAAAAAAAACAGGATAAATTACATTATTTACCAGTACATTTATAAAATCCCCTTAGTGTTCTCCAAGGTTTGTTTTGTTTCCTATTAATGGCTATACGAATAAAATGGTAAGATACAGCTGGAAAATAAAATAAGTAAAAGGAGTAAAACGTTAGAATGAGGTGACTTACCGGTATATTGAAGTAGCCCACAGCTCTGATTCACAGGTGCTAATAAGATTTAATTGAACACTCTGACGTGGCTAAACAAACAAGGAACACACAGCAGTGAATTTCTTAGGTAACTATACCGTATATGGAAAAATACTTTTTATTGTGCAAGACTTCGGGTCCACATTAAACAGAAATAAAAGGTGAGACATGATCTCATAACCACAGCAAGCCATTCACAAACCAATTAATCACTTGATAAAATTGATCATCAGCTTGTCTATGAATCATCCCTTAGGAAAATGTAAGTACCATAAACTAGCTATCTCTATCCTCAATTATCTGTGTACGCAAAAAGGAAGGGAAATACTTTAAATGTCATATAGGCTAGAGATCCCTTTGTGGCTCATTCTGTCTTTCATGTTGACTACCATATCGTAGCTATTTCATCTACTTATTAAGTGGTATGATACTCAGCATTTCCTCTTTCTTCTAAAACATTATTTACAGCATAAAAATCTACTATATAATAGCAAATATATTGGCGCCAAGAAACAATAGAACCGCCGCCGAGAAGAACAATGTCCAAAAGTTCAGAAGTCAGGCATACATCAAAAGTCAACGCAGGTTTAAAAAGTCATTGTATGTAGGGAATGATAAATTCTTCACCACAATATCAAATGCTCAGAGGTAGGTATCCGCCAAACATCAAAACAAGAAAAGGCTTACCAGCTCCCAGCAACCCACATTATACGGTTGTAAAATGGCTCAGGTCACAGATGACGTCCAGGGAACATCAGACATCGTGAAGATCCAGTGGACATCCGTATGGAGTTAAAGTTTCAGGAATTTACATAGGAAAAGAAAAACGGCAACATCTAAGCGTAACCCGTTTATTTAGATAAAATTTCTTTAAAAGGCAGTAGATATAAAAACAATAACTCCCATACGTCCAGGGAACATCAGACATTGTGAAGATCCAGTGGAGATTAGCGTGCATGTAATGGTCAATCGTAGATCAATAGACAATGGTGCCGCCTGTTACCTTCCCGACTGGTTTTGCAGTTTTGCTTCATCAGTCTTGTATCAATCTACTACCACAAAACCAATTGTAGCAGAACAGCATTCAAACAGTTAAACACAACACCTTGTTCTTCAGTGGAAAGCTCCTTGTTTCAGTGTAAGGATTTTGGCTGCATTCAAAGAGGCAAAAACATTGGACTAGATTCCCAAATGAGCACCGTTTCAGCAGTTAAACACAACATTTTGTCCTGAAGCAGCGCTTGTTTGTTTATCTACCCCATTATCTTTTGTTTACATTCCTTTGTTACGTACAATTAATATACAGCCAGCAGCCTGCTGAAACTGAACTGTACTGCACTGAGAAGCAGAATAAGCTGAGAAGTGATCACTAGATAGATTTTACTATATAAATACAGCAGCTATGCAATAAAATGCAATGGCAGCTTTCAGAGCAGATACACTGTACTTTAAGAATTTGTAATTTGTAAACAGACAATATTACTTGTGCACAAAAGCAATTATAACTATATGGGTAATAAAAAGGAGGAAAACACATTTTTATTGAATGTTTTGATAGTTTTATCACACTTTATAGCATTACTTTCTAATTTGTATTCAGTGACTGCTCTGAAAAATCCTCCAAATCAATAATTCAAATACACAGAATGCTCTCCTCTTCTTCTGCTAAATTATTTTCAAAAACAATACAGGACATGGTGTGAATGATATACTCGATACAGTATTCAAAATCCTTTTGGAAAACATAATCTTTTTTTTTAATCTTTGAAAAAAGCGGCAAATATGTCCTTTAAGGCTGCAGACTTTATTCATACGTTCTGTAACTCTCATTCTTAAAACATTCATGTACATGACATTATCTCTGCTGAAAGCAGACATTTGCAATCACGGCTGTAGTGCTTCTTTGGGCTTGTGCTTCATTTCCTGTCACCCCGCATCTACTAACTCCGAATCTCCTTGTAGGCATGGCTGCACTGGGGTTCCAAAGTAACACATTGCATCGTATATGCAGATAATGGAAAATGTAAGGAATGACCAGTCAAGAATGATTTGGATCTAGGGAAGAAGCTATGCTACCTATAACCTATTTATACCTTTCTTATTTCTAGATAAATAAGTTCCTTGATTGAATCAACGTGTTTTCTTATTCTTCTAAAAGTCCCATTCCTGGAACCCCAAAAAAATGATAGAATCTGTCTATCTACCTTTCTCCTCATTCTATTTAACTATACAACATGAGTGATGCCCTGTCTGTTAGCATCCTTCATTGTGCTCCTTTGTATACATGTGGACTCACTTGATACCTTTGCTTTATTACTTAATTTATTTAACAAAGACAGGGAACTAGGGATGGTCGGAAATGTCAATTACTATGCTACAAATCCCGATTCTCTGATTGGCTTATTCGTTCCTAGCTTTCTGATCTTCTGATTGGCTTAAAATTATTTAAATATTGGTAATGCGGATTTCCGTGGAAATTTCCGCTTACCACACTACAAATCCTGATTCTTTGATTGGCTTATTCATTCCGAGTCTTCTGATGGTTTTAAAATTACTGAATAATATCGGTAATGTAGATTTTTGCAGAAATTAGTGCCTACTGCTTACCGGACTACAAATCCTGATTCTCTGATTGGCTCATTCATTCCAAATCTTTTGATTGGCTTAAAATTACTGAAAAACGGTAATGTGGATTTTCAGCAGAAATTTCCTCAATTTCCATCAAAATCTTCTTACCGCACTATGATTTCCGCATTCCGATTTCCAATTGGAAATGCAGATATTTCAATTCCGTGGACTCCGAATGAGCATTCCTACTGGGAACAAACGGTAATGCGTTATTCTTTCAATCTCCACTTATGCATAGCTATTACAGTGTGGTTGCCTGGTTACTGAGAGTTGATATTTTTCGATTTACTTCTTTTGCCTCTTATTGGTGCAGCATGACCTGATCGACCGCAGTAGGCCCGGATCTATGTGGCCTTTGCAGAAATCTGCCCCTGATTGCAACACGAGAAATTATTTTATGTGTTAGATGGTTTAGGATGATATTGATGGTATCATAAAGATCATCAACCACATGATGAAAATCAGTGTTGAGCTGCAAGGCTGCCTTATCTCCTGCTGTGGATCATTACTGATAATGAGCAAATACTCAAATAATGATATCCTTCTTATACCTGTATTGCTCAGCTGCAGTAGGTAGACACAAAACAGAATAGACAGCGTATTCAGGATTTCTTAGCCAGTAATGCACTTCAAATGTAGAACCTGGATTGGTCATTTCACCTCCTGCCTGGAGGTAAAGCCTAAGTTTTGGCAAAAGGATTTATATAAATTTAATGTAACTTTGTTTTATATTAATTATCCTTTGCAAAGCTTTTTTTTTTTTTAAATTGCAGTTTTTTATGCAAAATAAAAATTAGAAGAATACTTGTGTCTCCTGTCAATTTATTCTCCATTCCAATCCTCCAGTCCAGGGGTGTTACAATAGCCCTCATGACGCCCATGAGGCAGGGTGAGGCGGGTTCCTCAGACGGCACTTCTGGGGGGGCGGCACCTGCCTGGCCATGGGTGTGTGGGGCCGCCGAGCTGGATGGGGTAGTGGGCAGGAAGGGGGTATTGGGCACAGCGGCAGGTAGAGGGGTCGGACCCCCCCTCCCTCAACTGGGTCCCCCGATCTGCGCTCCCCCTCTAGCTGTTAAGTCCAGCAGCAGTGTATTAATATGAGGCAGTGGGCGGGGATGACTCACCTCTTCCGCGTTCCAGCGTGCGCTCCACTCTCGTCACTTCCTGAAATGCCACCCACTGTAATGTAAGTGGACGGCATTGCAGGAAGTGACGAGAGTGGAGCGCACGCTGGAACGCGGAAGAGGTGAGTCATCCCTCCCCACTGCCTCATATTAATACGCTGCTGCTGGACTTAAAAGCTAGAGGGGGAGCGCAGATTGGGGGACCCAGGTGAGGGAGGGGGGGTCCATTCCCTCTACCCACTGCTGTGCCCAATATCCCCTTCCTGCCCGCTACCCCCTCCAGCTCGGTGGCCCCACACACCCATGACTGGGGGGGGGGGGGGCGGTGGTTTCGCACAAGTTTGCCTCAGGTGGCAAAAATTCTAGAGCCGGCCCTGTATTGTGTGGCTGAGTCACTGTTACAGCCTTTCACTGTTCTACAGTCAAGTGATTGAGTGACTGCAATGTAATTTAAAATTAAAGGTATGTATACACGTCTGATATTTCTGAATGACTTGTCGTTCAATCCAGTTGTTTTAACGACAGTTTGGCGTGTGTACGAATGATCGTTAGACTGATAGCAGCCGTTTTGACTGATCCGATTGGCGGATCCGTGGACTAACTGTCGTTCAAACGATGGTTAGGTCCGTACATGTGTACAAACGACTTGTTGTTTAAAAGTCTATTAGTTTGACACTAAAAGACATTCAAACAACAAGTCGTTTCATCAGTCATTTGATCTGATCCATTGTTCTATCCAGTCCATTGACCATTCCAACGACATGTAAATTAGCTGTAATAAGCATTCCAAACGTTTTGTTGTCTGTGTACTAGGAGCCTGAACGACTTTTTGTTTGAATGACTAGTCGTTCAAACGTCCTGTTTGAACGACAATCGGGCATAAAATCAGATGTGTGTACACACCTTTACTATCACCTGACATTGTCACACAAAGGGCTTGATTCACTAAGCCATGCTAATTCATAGCATGGCTGCGCAAATTCGCGATTGCGCGTGAAAACTTGCGATTGCACGACCGTGCTATGAGTTACCATGGTTTACTGAATCAAGCCCCAAGCATTTACATAATATCATTATCTTTGTAGTGAAGTGTTAGACCCAGCCTCACACTGCGCAAACCATATATTTTGTGACTGCACTGTACTTTAAAAATGTTGTGTCACCTCACCAGACATTGTCACACAAAGAATTTCATATCACTGTTGCATTTGTAGTGCAGTGTTAGGCGCACACTTGCTTAAGCAGCAATTTTCACTTTTACTCATTAAAGAAACCCTCTGCGTAAAATACATTATTATTTTGGGAAAAATTTCCATTGATCACTCTTCGTCATGTCACTGTATGTGTTTTTGGACAGTTTTGGTACCTTTTGTAAGAAAAATTGTTGCAACAAATATGCCATGAAGGTTTTCAAAGTTTGCCAGCCAATAATGTCAATAAGGTCCACCACAAACGTTCAATTCATGGACTTTTACGGTCCGTTTGCAATGTTCCTCCATCACTACTGGGCACCACATTCCTTGCTAGTGTAATGCATATGTGAATAGCATACTGGGCGTCACCCTAGCAACGTGTGTGTAACCTAGGTTATGGAGGTTGCACAAATTTGCACAACACACATTATGTAAATGGTGTAACCATCGTTAAAATTGCTATGAATATTCTCCAAGCTGACTTCGTAATGCTGTTGGACTTGTGATGATGAACTGATGTCCAAATGAAGGCAGAGATCTGTGGATGTTGCATCCACTGTAAAAAATCTAGACAAATATTAAAAATAGCAAAACAAATTGCCCTAAACATAATTCTGCACTTAAAAGCATCATGTATTATTTTGTACTAATCTCATTAAATTATTCATTTTAAAATTACTTACTTGAAATGTTTCTGGTGTCTTTAAAAAAATAATATAAAAGCCGTGGTCAAACATCTGTATAATCTTGGTATGCGATTCCATCCAACTTTGTGCAATTTTTCTTATGAGTCAGAGGAGCTCAGGGGAAATCTTGATGCCGCAGATGACATATTTATTTTTGGGGTATGTGCTCGGCAGCTCGGAGAAATCGTTTTCTTATCGTCAGTTATGAAATTCTGGTTGGAGTGCAGGACAAGCCCGGTGTCCCTCTCCTCCGTCCGTACGTTTTCTTTTCAGAGCTTTGGCAAATAACACAGCAGGAATTTAAAAATTAATTGTTGGAGGTTTCATAATAGATTTCTGTTTGTACAAAATAGGTTTTCAGCTTTGATTCGATACTTAGAGCAGTGTTTTAATTGCACAAATGCTTGTTTTCTAAATACTTTATCTTAGATCATTGATGAGCGAAAAACTTTTTTTGCTTTAATTGTTACAAATAAATCTTTGAAATATTTGCAAGTGAAAATGAGATTTAAAATCATTGTGTAACACTTTTTCAGTTATCTGCTGATTTTGCGGCTTTCCTCTGTTTTCCTCAGTTTTGTCCCGTTTTTCTACTTTTTTTGTCCTTTGACATTTAAAAACACGATGGACGTCTTGTACACCCATACATATTCCAGTTGATATATTTGTGAATGAAAATTCATGGTTTCACGGTATTCATTTTTCATTGACCTTTTTGAAAATAAAAATACCATTTTGGACGTGAAAATGACTTTGCCGAAAATTTGCAAGCAACACTTTTCAAGATAACCCACAATATTTGACTGTAGGCAAAACAAAGTTATAACCCGAGGAAAAAGATATCTGTTAGAAAAGGGTGCCGCTATAGCTGAGAAAAGGGATTTTAATAAAAGGGCGCCCGATATGAGTTTCTCATCAAGTTTGCATATAATATTGTTACTTTCTTCTTCATTATATGCACCACACTTAGTACAGGCACAAGCATGTTCAAAACACAGTTGGTGTTTCCTTCCTAAAGTATGCTTAAAAACAAGAGGAGAATCGAGAGCCCAATATGGTGCAGTATTGTCAGGTAAAATGAAGAGTTCAATACAATTTTATGTATATATATATACTCACAAACACGGGTTACCAATAGGCAACCACTTTAAATGCAGGTGGGGAGCATTAGGACCTGACCCCACTCAGGTTAAGAAGTCGCTCTCTGTAGATAGTAGATGGGGATGCACCCCTCCACCCAGGGTGGACTAGAAGATCAGCAAAAACTCGGTATACAGAGGCGCCAGAGTAGAGTAAAACGTTTTAAAAACCGCTTAAAAGGAGAGGGGGATGTTAAGGTGGACTCACCTCCCTCTTACAAAAAAAGAAAACTCACTTGAGTCTCAATAAAATAGAATTGTCAAGTAATTTATTCAACTCCACAAATGCAACGCGTTTCACGGGCGTGACCCCGCTTCCTCAGGCAAAAATGGGAGCACAACTCAGTGGGTCAAGCAATAAGTTTGAGCGCCTCTGTGCTTCCTTCCTAAAGTGTACCTAAAGTTAAAAAAAAAAATGAAGAAGAGAAGTTAGACTCTCAACTAGTCCAGATGCTTCCCAGAAGACCCAAAACTTGTCAAATAGGTTTCTTGTACCAGCTCTCCCTCCCTGAAAAAGTGCACCTTGACTGGGCATGCACAAGCAAGGTCTGCACATGCCCACTACAATGAATCACTTGTGCATAGTGGAAAGAAGACATGATCAAGCAATTTCACTTTACTGGGCATGTGTGGACCATATTCACACATGCTCAATCCAGATGCATTTGTCCATGGCCAGGAGCATGGCCAGAAGCTGAAGAGGGAACCAGTGATGGAATGATGAGCTTGATGAGGATCTGAGAAGCCTCTAGACCATCCAGAGGCTTC
This sequence comes from Hyperolius riggenbachi, assembly GCF_040937935.1. Classification (NCBI taxonomy): domain Eukaryota; kingdom Metazoa; phylum Chordata; class Amphibia; order Anura; family Hyperoliidae; genus Hyperolius; species Hyperolius riggenbachi. Next base: position 506,158,390 of record NC_090647.1, on the reverse strand, counting down.
CAACTACCAATGTATATACAGTGGGTTGCAAATGTATTCGGCCCCCTTGAAGTTTTCCACATTTTGTCACATTACTGCCACAAGCATGCACCAATTTTGTTGGAATTCCACGTAAAAGACCAATACAAAGTGGTGTACATGTGAGAAGTGGATCGAAAATCATACATCATTCCAAACATTTTTTACAAATCAATAACTGCAAAGTGGGGTGTGAGTAATTATTCGGCCCCCTGAGTCAATACTTTGTAGAACCACCTTTTGCTGCAATTACAGCTGCCATTCTTTTTGGGTATGTCTCTACCAGCTTTGCACATCTAGAGACTGAAATGCTTGTCCATTCTTCTTTGCAAAACAGCTCCAGCTCAGTCAGATTGGACAACGTTTGTGAACAGCAGTTTTCAGATCTTGCCACAGATTTTCGATTGGATTTAGATCTGGACTTTGACTGGGCCATTCTAACACATGAATATGTTTTGTTTTAAACCATTCCATTGTTGCCCTGGCTTTATGTTTAGGGTCATTGTCCTGCTGGAAGGTGAACCTCCACCCCAGTCTCAAGTCTTTTGCAGTCTCCAAGAGGTTTTCTTCCAAGCTTGCCCTGTATTTGGCGCTATCCATCTTCCCATCAACTCTGACCAGCTTTCCTGTCCCTGCTGAAGATATGCACCCCCGAGCATGATGCTGCCACCATCATATTTGACAGTGGGGATGGTGTGTTCAGAGTGATGTGCAGTGTTAGTTTTCCGCCACACATAGCGTTTTGCATTTTGGCCAAAAAGTTCCATTTTGGTCTCATCTGACCAGAGCACCTTCTTCCACATGGTTGCTGTGTTCCCCACATGGCTTGTGGCAAACTGCAAACGGGACTTCTTATGCTTTCTGTTAACAATGCCTTTCTTCTTGCCACTCTTCCATAAAGGCCAACTTTGTGCAGTGCATGACTAATCTCTGCAGCTCGTCCAGAGTCACCATGGGCCTCTTCACTGCATTTCTGATCAGCGCTCTCCTTGTTCGGCCTGTGAGTTTAGGTGGATGGCCTTGTCTTGGTAGGTTTACAGTTGTGCCATACTCCTTCCGTTTCTGAATGATCGCTTGAACAGTGCTCCGTGGGATGTTCAAGGCTTTGGAAATCTTTTTTGTAGCCTAAGCCTGCTTTAAATTTCTCAATAACTTGATCCCTGACCTGTCTTGTGTGTTCTTTGGACTTCACGGTGTTGTTGCTCCCAATATTCTCTTAGACAACCTCTGAGGCCCTCACAGAGCAGCTGTATTTGTACTGACATTAGATTACACACAGGTGCACTCTATTTAGTCATTAGCACTCATAAGGCAATGTCTATAGGCAACTGACTGCACTCAGATCAAAGCGGGCCGAATAATTATGCACACACCACTTTGCAGTTATTTATTTGTAAAAAAAATGTGGAATCATGTATGATTTTTGTTCCACTTCTCACGTGTACACCACTTTGTGTTGGTCTTTCATGTGAAATTCCAATAAAATTGATTCAGGTTTGTGGCAGTAATATGTCAAAATGTGGAAAACTTCAAAGGGGCCGAATACTTTTGCAAGCCACTGTATCTGACCCATTCCTACCTTCCCATTTCAAGTTTTCATCAAATTACATTGCAGTCTACCTGCACCTCTTTACTATCTGAAAACAACATTCCTCAAACCGAAATCTTGCATCAAAAGTTATGTAATCAATGTACTTTACTTATACCTAAAAGCAGGATTAAACTCAATAATAAGACACAATATTCAATAAAAACATGTTTACCTACTTTTTATTACTCATACAGTTACCATATTTGCTTTTGTGCACACGTATTATTGTACGTTTACAAATTACAAGCTACCAAAGTACAGTTTATCTGCTCTGAAAACTGTCATTGCATTTTATTGCACAGCTGCTTTATTTATATATTTTAAAGTACCCACTTAGCGTTCTCTGCTTTTTTGTCCTTATTTTCTATCCAATGTATAGGGTAGCACTCACTGGCAAACCATCTGGTCAGGAATGGTAGGTGTGCTGGAGAAAAATCCTGGACACCACAGGATTCAGTAGTATCAAAGCGTAATAATCCGCACCACCTTCAAGCATGTATCTCCATTTATTGGTAGAAAAAGACAAACATATTAAAAAGAACTGTAGGGCGAGAGGCGCATGCGCGGCGCACCCGTGATGGCAGCCTAACTCCGGAGCTCCAGCCCGCCTCTACCTCCGCAAAGCCGCACACCGCACCTCCTCAGCTACTGCAGCGCGGCTCTTACCGGGACAGGTCCGCGACATCTTCCTCCACCTAATGGCCGCACGCGGATCCGCCAGGACCACACACCAAGCGGGCACGATGGAACGGTTCCTCCGTCCTCCTGAGGCCCAAGATGGCGCCGACCAGCATGAGACTCCTGACGCAGCTCCGCAAGCCTCCCTCACACAAGATACGGTACCAGTCACTGCATCCTTGCTTGAATCTGCCCTAGACAGACACTATAGGGCCATGCAGGATTCTCTGCAGCAACTAATTTTAAATGCAGTAAAAGACCTAAAAACGGAGATAGCAGGGCTGGGGGATCGCACAAATGCTCTAGAGGATAAGGTAGAAGCACTCTCACAAAAACAAGGTGATCTAGCGGAGGAGCAACAGATTATGTCAACAGATCTTAAGTCCCTTCGCAATATGCAGGAAGATCAAGAAAATAGGGATAGGAGACAGAATTTAAGAATAAAAGGACTCTCAAAGGATGTGAAACATGAGCAGCTTAAGCCCCATCTTACTGACTTTTTTAAATCAGTGGCACCAGACATCCCTGATGAACTTTGGCGCATGGACAGGGCCCACAGATCCTTAAGCGAACGACAATCCTCTTCCCAGAAACCTAAGGATGTCGTAATCAGAATGCATTACTATGAAGCTAAGGAAGCTCTTTTAAGGGCCCTCCGCAACACATCGTCAGTGTCATTTAAAGGAGACGATCTTTATGTTTTTAATGATTTATCCCTCATTACCCTGGCCAAACGCCGAGCATTAAGACCAGTTACACAGCTTCTTAGGGATGCCAAGATACCATATAAATGGGGGTTCCCCTTCCGCCTCATAGTAAACCGACAAGGCTTTATCAACACCCTATCTGATTTTGATGACGCTCCCATGTTTCTGAAACAACTGGGCCTCAAACTACCTCCCGCTGCTGGATCTCAAAGCCCCAGATCTCCTACCACCTCATCTCCTCCACGAAAGATGCGTCATATTGCAGAGTGGAATACAATTTCTCCCCGGAGTCTCTCCTACCCCACACCACCGGAAGATATGGAAGCCCAAGCGACTTGAACTGCACCCCACGAGAATAACAGTACCTATCATCCTGGCTACCCAGCCCTACATCATCCACTTTCCAACACCTAACCTGTCCCCCAATACGCTCCAGATATGACGGGCTACCCTCGCGGCCCGCCAGCATGTACCCCAGGAGGTTCATATCTGATCTTGCCCATACCCCTAGGGGTTTAAGCAATCTCAGATTGACCTCACTTAGACAACCCATTGATGTTGTCACAGACAGTAGCCATACCTTTTACAGTGGCTTCCACTAGTGTTGGGCGAACATCTAGATGTTCGGGTTCGGGCCGAACAGGCCGAACATGGCCGCGATGTTCGGGTGTTCGACCCGAACTCCGAACATAATGGAAGTCAATGGGGACCCGAACTTTTGTGCTTTGTAAAGCCTCCTTATATGCTACATACCCCAAATTTACAGGGTATGTGCACCTTGGGAGTGGGTACAAGAGGAAAAAAAAATTTAGCAAAAAGAGCTTATAGTTTTTGAGAAAATCGATTTTAAAGTTTCAAAGGGAAAACTGTCTTTTAAATGCGGGAAATGTCTGTTTTCTTTGCACAGGTAACATGCTTTTTGTCGGCATGCAGTCATAAATGTAATACATATAAGAGGTTCCAGGAAAAGGGACCGGTAATGCTAACCCAGCAGCAGCACACGTGATGGAACAGGAGGAGGGTGGCGCAGGAGGAGAAGGCCACGCTTTGAGACACAACAACCCAGGCCTTGCATGAGGACAAGAAGCGTGCGGATAGCATGCTTTGTACCACCATGCAGTCATAAATGTAATAAAGATAAGTGGTTCAATAAACAGGGACCACGCGGCAACGCTAACCCAGCAGCAGCACACGTGATGGAACAGGAGGAGGCGCAGGAGGAGAAGGCCACGCTTTGTGAGACACAACAACCCAGGCCTTGCATGAGGACAAAAAGCGTGCGGATAGCATGCTTTGTACCGCCATGTAGTCATAAATGTAATAAAGATAAGAGGTTCAATAAACAGGGACCACGCGGCAACGCTAACCCAGCAGCAGCAGCAGCAGCAGCACACGTGATGGAACAGGAGGAGGCGCAGGAGGAGAAGGCCACGCTTTGTGAGACACAACAACCCAGGCCTTGCATGAGGACAAAAAGCGTGCGGATAGCATGCTTTGTACCGCCATGTAGTCATAAATGTAATAAAGATAAGAGGTTCAATAAACAGGGACCACGCGGCAACGGTAACCCAGCAGCAGCAGCAGCACACGTGATGGAACAGGAGGAGGCGCAGGAGGAGAAGGCCACGCTTTGTGAGACACAACAACCCAGGCCTTGCATGAGGACAAAAAGCGTGCGGATATAGCAGCAATGCTTTTTGCCGCCATGCAGTCATAAATGTAATACAGATGAGAGGTTCAATAAACAGGGACCGGAAACGCTAAACCATCCCAGATGTTCATCGGTCATGTTACTTGGTTGGGGTCCAGGAGTGTTGCGTAGTCGTTTCCAATCCAGGATTGATTCATTTTAATTTGAGTCAGACGGTCTGCATTTTCTGTGGAGAGGCGGATACGCCGATCTGTGATGATGCCTCCGGCAGCACTGAAACAGCGTTCCGACATAACGCTGGCTGCCGGGCAAGCCAGCACCTCTATTGCGTACATTGCCAGTTCGTGCCAGGTGTCTAGCTTCATGCCCGGTTTCAGGTCCAGCGGTGCCAGCCACAAATCCGTCTGTTCCTTTATTCCCCTCCAAATTTCCTCCCCTGTGTGCTGCTTATCCCCAAGGCAGATCAGCTTCAGCAACGCTTGCTGACGCATGCCAACAGCTGTGCTGCACTGCTTCCACGATCCTACTGCTGCTGGTGCTGGGTTAGCATTTCCGGATGAGGTACAGCTTTGAGATGCGTTGGAGGAGAAGGAGTCAGAGAGGTAGGTGCTGCTGTTGTTATCCAGCTGTTTGCGGCGTGGGCAACACCCGCGCCGTAGCAGGTGAGGAATCGCTGCCAGGCTCCACAAGGTTCACCCAGTGCGCGGTAAGGGAGATGTATCGACCCTGGCCGAACGCACTCGTCCAGGTGTCAGTGGTGAGGTGAACCTTGCAGGCAACGGCATTCTTCAAGCTTCGGGTTATTTAGCTGACCACGTGCTCATGCAACTCAGGCACTGCAGAGCGCGCAAAGTGGTAGCGGCTGGGAACCACGTAACGTGGGATGGCCACTGACATCATGCCCTTGAAGCTGTTTGTCTCCACCACTCGATATGGCAGCATTTCGCAGGCCAGAAGCTTGGCTATGCTGGCTGGCTGTTACTGCCACGGCCCGGGGGTCATTTGCTGGCAATTTCCTCTTGTGCTCAAACATCTCAGAAACAGACAACTCAACCGTAGCGCTGCACACCGAAGGGCTGTTGGTTGTTGTGTTTGATGAACACTGGGAGACCTCAAGAGCACTAGTCCGGAAAGTGACAGTGTCAGCATCGTCTGATGTTTGTGAATGTTGTGAACCACGCAATGGCTGGGCTACTGCTGCTGCTGAGGCGGGTCTGGTGGTGAGTCTGGTGAACCCAAGGGAGGCAGTGTTGCTGGTGGTACCCTGTCCTGCCGCGTTTGCCCACAGAGTGGGATGTTTGGATAGAATGTGGCGGCTCATGCTGGTGGTGGAGAGGTTGTTAATACTTTTCCCCCTGCTCAGGCGGGTCTTGCACACCTTGCAAATCGCCATGGTAACATCCTCAGTGCAGTCTTCAAAGAAAGCCCAGACTTTAACTGGCTGAGGACTCGGACCTCGTGCGTGATGTGCTGGTGCTGCTTAACCCACTGCTGGACGCTTGAGAGGTCATCCAAGTAATTATCTGGTCCTGTTCTTTTGGATCTGTGAGGGTTGTTGTCCTGGACAACATGGGCAGTATTGAGTGGGTTTTCTTGGGTGCTCCCCTGTGGCCTGTACGTGAACCGTCAGGGGAAACACCTCTTCCCTTGCCCCTCCCTCTTTCACCGGATTTCTTCCTCATTTCACTTATCCTTAAAGTACACGCTGACTGGCAGCAGTACAGTGGCAGTACAGAAATGCTATACAGTGGTGGGTGAGCGGTGTACCACTATTGTCAGCAGTGACACAGAGCACAATGCTATACAGTGGCGGGTGAGCGGTGTACTACTGTTCCCAGCAGACACAGAGTGGAAGTAAACACAATGCTATATAGTGTGGCTGAGCCGTGTACACAGAGTGGCATTAAACACAATGCTATATAGTCTGCTATATAGTCACCCCGAACAGGGTGATGTTCTGCAGAACCCAAACAGTGGCAAACACTGTTCGCCCAACACTACTGGGAGGGAACGCAGATTTTAGTACCTAAACACACGATACAACATGTTTTCCGGGGTCGGACTCTGAGGCACATACAGATGGTCCCGATCATCATCCTCATCATACAACTCTTCTCCTGAGTCTGACCCACCCACCACCTCTGCCACCCCAACATCCCCAGACACAGACCCCTCATCGTCCTCAACATTAACTTGGGATGCTGGCCTGAGCCAGACCTCCTCCTCCACATCAGGCCCCATCATCTCCTCAATGGCAGCCCTCATTAATCGCTCTGGCGACGGACTGATGGACACAACGTTCTCCTCCGGGGAGGGCTGCTGCTGACCACTGGCTGCTGGGGTGGATGTTATAGCTTGCGTGGGGCGTTGGCTGTTGCTGTTGTTGGGAGTGCTGCTCACAGCGGAGGTCTCTGGGGAACTCATGTTGAGCTCATATAGTGGTTGACGGTGAGTGGAGTATTACTGATCCCAGCAATATACACACTGACTGGCAGAGTACGCAATGCTATATAGTGTGGCTGAGCGGTGTACACAGAGTGGCAGTAAACACAATGCTATATAGTCTGGCTGAGCGAGCGGTGTACTACTGTTCCCAGCAGAATCAGAGTGGCAGTAAACAATGGTATATAGTCTGGCTGAGCGGTGTACACAGAGTGTCAGTAAACAATGGTATATAGTCTGGCTGAGCGGTGTACACACAATGCTATATAGTCTGCTATATAGTGTCAGTAAACAATGGTATATAGTCTGGCTGAGCGAGCGGTGTACTACTGTTCCCAGCAGAATCAGAGTGGCAGTAAACAATGGTATATAGTCTGGCTGAGCGGTGTACACAGAGTGTCAGTAAACAATGGTATATAGTGTGGCTGAGTGGTGTACACAGAGTGTCAGTAAACAATGGTATATAGTCTGGCTGAGCGGTGTACACAGAGTGGCAGTAAACACAATGCTATATACTCTGGCTGAGCGAGCGGTGTACTACTGTTCCCAGCAGACACAGAACAGTAAACAGAATGCTATATAGTGTGGCTGAGCGAGCGGTGTACCACTATTCCCAGCAGACACAGAACAGTGAACAGAATGCTATATAGTGTGGCTGAGCGAGCGGTGTACCACTATTCCCAGCAGACACAGAACAGTGAACAGAATGCTATATAGTGTGGCTGAGCGAGCGGTGTACTACTGTTCCCAGCAGACACAGAACAGTACACAGAATGCTATATAGTGTGGCTGAACGAGCGGTGTACTACTGTTCCCAGCAGACACAGAACAGTACACAGAATGCTATATAGTGTGGCTGAACGAGCGGTGTACCACTATTCCAAGCAGACACAGAACAGTGAACAGAATGCTATATAGTGTGGCTGAGCGAGCGGTGTACCACTATTCCCAGCAGACACAGAGTGGCAGTAAACAGAATGCTATATAGTGTGGCTGAGCGAGGTACACAGAGTGGCAGTAAACAGAATGCTATATAGTGTGGCTGAGCAAGCGGTGTACTACTATTCCCAGCAGACACAGAGTGGCAGTAAACAGAATGCTATATAGTGTGGCTGAGCGAGGTACACAGAGTGGCAGTAAACAGAATGCTGAGCGAGCGGTGTACTACTATTCCCAGCAGCGACACACAATGACTGGGGGGGACCCTGGCTAGCGTGGCTGGAGCGCGAACTACCCTGCCTGCCTACCCAAAGCTAAACCCACAGACAAATGGCGGAGATATGACGTGGTTCGGGTATTTATTTACCCGAACCACGTGACAGTTCGGCCAATCAGAGCGCGTTCGGGTCCGAACCACGTGACCCGTTCGGCCAATCACAGCGCTAGCCGAACGTTCGGGGAACGTTCGGCCATGCGCTCTTAGTTCGGCCATATGGCCGAACGGTTTGGCCGAGCACCGTCGGGTGTTCGGCCGAACTCGAACATCACCCGAACAGGGTGATGTTCTGCAGAACCCGAACAGTGGCGAACACTGTTCGCCCAACACTAGCTTCCACCACCTGCCATATGCCTTAGTCTTAAATGTTCCTATTTTAAAAAAGTTTAAATGTTTAAGTTTTTGGAACCTATGTTCTTTTCCTGTTTTACTGTATGTTCCACATTGGTCACTAGCCACTCCTATAAGCAGCATAGCTCTGTTTTTAGATCATGGTTAAGCTTCTCACTCTGAATGCCAAGGGCCTCAATATACCCCAGAAAAGACTAGCTCTCCTACGGGACCTCAAGAAAATGGACATAGACCTAGCCATGATCCAGGAAACTCACTTTCGCACTAATGATCCCCCTAGGCTTAGCAATAATAACTACTCCGGGTTGTACTTAGCTTCAGGACCCTCCAAACGAGCCGGTGTAGCTATAATATTCAAAAAGACCCTACCCCTACAAATCACAAAAGTAATTCAAGATCCCAAAGGTCACTTCTTAATACTCCTAGGTTCAATAGCAGGGAAACCGATTACTCTAGCCACGGTCTATGTTCCCAACACTCAACAACTTTCCTTTCTGTCCTCATTCCTAGCTAAATTACATAAAGTCTCCTCGGGCACACTTATACTCGGAGGTGATTTTAATCTCGCTTTCTCAACAGGTAAAGATAGGAGTGTATCGACCACCTCTCAAACAGGTATTTCACATGATCGCAACTCACGTAAGTTTAGGGCGTTACTTCGGAAATATGGTCTAATAGACATGTGGAGAGTCTCCAATCCCACGTCCATAGAATACACCTTTTTTTCACCTCCACACGCCTCTCACTCCCGCATAGACTATTTTTTCTCGCACTCCTCATTACTCCCCAATTTAATCGACTCTGAAATACACCCTATGGCGTGGTCCGACCACCAAAGTGTATCCCTCAAATTAAACTGGCTTCATCAACCCCACAGGCCGTTACACTGGAGGCTAAATGAATCATTATTACAGGACAAAAACCTCCTTACCAAATTTACAGATGAGTTGCGATCATATTTCGCTATCAACAATGGTTCAGTATCTTCACAAGGCATCCTCTGGGAATCTCACAAAGCCTTTATCAGAGGGATTTTCATCGCCGAAGGTACTAGGCGAAAGAAAAACTGCACTCAAAAACTCCTGGCCCTTCAAACCTCTCTCGCCAAAGCCCAATCAACTTACAAAACTCACCCTACCCAGGAGCATTTCTCCCTTATGCAACAACTAAAACTAAACATACGTACCCTTCAAACCACCCAAATTGAGAAAAGCCTACGGTGGACAAGACAGCTCTTCTTTGAAAGAGGTAACAAACCCCATACTATTCTAGCACGCAAACTTAACCCAAGGAGTTCGCAACAGGCGGTCCATTCTATGAAAGATCCTGAAGGCAACATACACTATGACCCACGTAAAATCGCACAGTTGTTTTCTGACTATTACCAAAAACTATACAATCTCCCAGACCAATCATCTGACCCTTCTTTCTTAGATAAAGTAGATGCCTTTTTAATGCCACTCAAACTTCCCCGTCTTACTGAAGAACAATCCAAACAACTAAATTCCCCGATTACAGTGGACGAGATCCAAGAAGTCCTCAAACATCTTCCTTCCTCTAAAAGCCCGGGCCCAGATGGGCTACCCTATCTCTACTATAAAAAATTCCAGGAAGTTCTTCTCCCGCATTTAACCACCCTTGCAAACAAAATGCTAGAAGGTGAAAAACCCCCGTCAACCATCCTCAATTCCTTAATCACCGTCATACCTAAAGAGGGTAAGGATCCACAACTTCCCCAAAGCTATCGACCCATCTCCCTTCTAAACTCTGATCTAAAAATAATCACTAAGACTCTAGCTAACCGCCTCAACCCCATATTGGTATCCTTAATAAATAATGACCAAGTCGGCTTTATTAACGGTCGTCAAGCAGGGGACAACACAAGGAGAGCAATTAACCTAATATCCCTTATGAACAGATCAGGGAAGCCTTCTCTGCTCCTAAGTTTGGATGCAGAGAAGGCTTTCGATAGACTCTCCTGGCCCTTTCTTTTCAGAGTCCTCCACCATCAGGGATTCCAAGGCTCATTCATATCCATCCTCCGACTTCTATACTCTTCTCCTTCCACCACAATTAAATTGCCATTCGCTCCGTCCACCCCACTCCATATTCGCAATGGCACAAGACAAGGTTGCCCCCTCTCCCCTCTCCTATTCGCCATCAGCATCGAACCATTAGCGTCTGCAATCAGAATAAATCCTGATATACAGGGTATAAAGCAAGGAAGTTCTGAGTTCAAGATCTCTCTGTTTGCAGATGATGTCCTCCTCACCATAACACAGCCCTTAGTTTCCCTACCGGCCCTACATTCAACTATTAAAACCTATGAATCTATATCAGGTTTCAAATTAAACCAAGACAAGACTGAAGCCCTTCCAATCAAAATCCCACCTGATCTATTAGACATTCTAAAGACCCACTACTCATACAACTGGCGGACTAAGACATTAAAATACTTAGGGATTCACCTTTCAACAACTTACTCTTCCCTATACAAATATAACTTCCCTCCACTAATAAACCGTATCCTTCAGGACCTTCATAAGTGGACCTCCTACAAAATTTCTTGGCTAGGCAGAATCTACTCGTTAAAAATGAACATCTTGCCGCGTCTCCTCTATCTATTCGAAACCCTCCCGGTCAGAGTCCCCTCACCTCAGCTGTCTAGGTTGCAGTCTGAATTCTTGAAATTTGTCTGGAATCACCAACGACCCAGAGTTTCCAGATCAGTTCTCCTCTCCCCAAGAGAACAAGGTGGTCTAGCTCTCCCCTATCTGAAATTATATTACCAGGCTGCACACCTTAGACAGCTGACTGAGTGGTCCGACCTAACAGTTTTTACAAAGTGGGGTCTTATCGAAGCAACTAGTGTCTCCCCAATCTCCCTAGCCGCTCTGATTTGGTCAGACCCACATCCTAACCTCCCTATGGCTAGTCTCCTGCCCACTATATCCTTCACCCTGAGTGTCTGGAGATCAGTTGCTCGATCGGCACTATTACGATCAAAACCTTCACCGCTATGCCCCATTTTGGGAAATCCAGCTTTCCCCCCAGGGATGCACGCTCCCTTTAAAACAAGATGGTACTACCAAGGGTTCTTCAACCTCCGAGACTGGATTCACCAACCCTCAGGCACAATTATTGATAAATCTGCTTTGGTGGATAAACTCACATTTACTCCTCAGACACTCATGGATTATAATCAAATTAGCCACTTCCTTCACCATAGCTTTCCCAAATCTTCAATAACCTCGCAACTCTCCCCCTTTGAACGCCTCTGCATACACCGAGGACATCAGAAAGGTCTCATTTCACAAATCTACTCGCTTCTCCAATCTAAATCAAGCTCTCATATACCTATACATGATTATATGACCAAATGGGAATCTGCCTTGTCCACTTCCATTTCACTAGAGGACTGGGAAGATATCTGGAATAACGCTAAACTCTCCTCTATCTGCATACAAACTAGGGAAAATATATATAAAATCTTGTTCCGATGGTACTTGACCCCAGATACCCTCTCACACATTTACCCCAACACCTCGGACTTATGTTGGAGGGGATGTGGCGAAAAAGGCACTATTGAGCATATCTTCTGGTTCTGCCCTATAATAGCCCCCCTATGGCAGGATATTCAATCCCTAATCTCTGACCTTTCTGGTGTACTCATTCCTTTAGATCCCCTACAAATGCTCCTAAGCAAACCTATCCCCGACATCAATAAGCACACCATGCAATTGATTACCCATGTTTTAACAGCCACCAGACTATCCATAGCCAAAGCTTGGAAAAATATTGCTCCCCCAACATTATCGGATGTAAAGAATAAGGTAAACTGGGCTAGAACGATGGAGCAAATGACAGCATCCCTAAGAGACACTGGCGGCAAATTCCATAAAATTTGGGACCAATGGCCATACACGCTTTCAGACTACAACCCTCCTTAGATACTCTACGTGATTGAGAAAACTCAGCCTGAGATCCCCCAACCACATATTTGACATAACAGGCTCTCCAACCTAAAATAGAGGCCCACTCATTCATTCATTCATTCACTCCTAAACCCATACGTATATGCTAGACTTAGCTATGTGGCTTGTCGACCAATGTGATTCCCCTTTATAATCTTTAGATATCTAGTGTTTCTTTAAGGCTATACTTCAAATAGTCACTGTGAATTCCCTGAAAATGTTCCACATATTGTCATAGGCTTTATCAACCCCCCCCCCCCCCCCCCAATACGTAGGAACACTTACCGGGACTACCTGAACTTATCTGCCATTACTCACCAAGCATCAAGCAACCACTACGAAAAACTCTTATTCCCCGTTTATTCTAATCTTGATTATCTCAACATGAAGAAATGCCTTTGACAATTGTAAAATGTTTTCTAATTTTCTATGATGTTAAAAGTTTACTCTTCTGTTTAATAACAATAAAAAAAAAAGTGAAAGAAAAAAAAAAAAAAAGAACTGTAGGGCAAAACAGTCCGCTGTTTCGGGCTACTTGCCCATCTTCAAGTTGCCCAGTTCTGATTAAAACACATTTCAATGCACACATATATACACATCTCGTCCAATCATAGAAGGTATGCAAATTAGAGAACCTGATGGGAAACTGATCATTTGCATATGCTGACCACTCCTATAGAGCCACCAAGTGAGCTGATTGGCTAAAGTCAAATTTCAAATTCCCAGCACAATGTGAATACAATAAAAATCGTTATCAGCATCTCTCATTAGATCTCGCATAATGGTTAGATCAATATAAACAATATCAACAAACATACCCATCATTATATTGGTTCAAAAGCAAGAACGGGTGTCAGAAAATAGATACTCACATGGGGATCGAAATCTTATAAATAAACCCCACCGGTAAAGTATGATGGGAAGGTCTGCCACCCAATCAGGAAGTCCAGGGGCGTGTATCAGACGCCGCATGCGAAGAAGCGCCGACCTATCAGAATACCGCCGGCGTGGCGGTGACGTCAGCGCGAAGCAAACGCCGACCAGTAGGGAACTTCCGCACAAGGCGGAATTACGTAGTTAGTACCATACGGCGTCATGGCAACCCGACGCTCCTAACATACGGGACCCACCAACCAATAGAATGCCTTAAGGGCCGGACTACGAGCTGCCGCCGACCAATGAATAAAAATGAAAAACACTATTGAGGACGTCATGGCAACCAGACGCCTCAAACACATAGCGTGATACTACTGGGCACGAATTATCATAGGTTATAGAATAGTTCACAGTAAAATATATACACTTTCCTGGAAACACTATTAGGGGCAGACCCACTCCATCAAAATAAAAATATAAATATATAAGAGTAAATTACTCACCCGTTCTTGCTTAATAATGAACTCAATTGTATTCAACCCTCCCTATGGAAAAAGACATATAAACATACCATAAATAGTGATTACATGAATAATTTCAAAAAGCTAAATATATACATTAATGAGCAAAATTGAGTTACCAATCCAGTTCAAGATCATAATCCTTATTGAGGCCAGTATTAACTGTGTCCAGCTCCCTAATCCATTTGGATTCAATTTTAGACAATTTGGAGTGCCGATTGCCACCCTTACTATCCATTTTAACTCCATCAATGACACAGACTCTTAGCTGACTAACATTATGGCCACTACGAGTAAAATGTTCAGAAACTGTTTGTTCCATGTTCTTCTTTCGAATGGCAGATTTATGTGAAGCTACTCTATCTTTAAGTCTTTGTGTTGTCTGCCCAACATAACTCTTACCACAGGGGCACTTAAGTAGGTAAATAACCCGGGCTGGAGTCACATGTATATCTATCGTGGACATTGTACTTTTTACCGCTAGTGGGGTGGAAAAAATTATCTCCCCTAATCAAACTATTACATATATGACAATTTAAGCAAGGAAAGGTACCACATTGCCTGGGTCTACCCTTCCTCCTCGAAATATCTGAATGTACCAAATTAGTGCGTAATGAGGGAGCACGTTTATAACAAAACATGGGAGAATACTGGAATTCCTTAACATAGGGGAGTGAATCACCTAATATACCCCAGTGTCGTTTAACACACCGTTCAATTTGTCTACTGATGGTGCTGTATGTAGAAACAAATGAGACCCTATTGTCACCCCTCCTAGACCCCATCTTTCTCTCCCTACTCCTGTCCAGCTGTTCGTTAAGTAAATTAGTAGGATAACCCCTCTGTCTGAACCGGCCCACCATTTCTGAAATTCTCACATCCCGTTTATTGTCCACATTCACTATCTTGTCAATTCGTTTGAACTGTCCTCCAGGAATGTTATGTATCATATGTTGGGGATGGAAGCTCTTGTAGTGGAGTATGGCATTCCTATCCGTATCTTTACGGTACAAATCTGTGACCAGCTTACCACCATCCTTAATCACAAGGGTGTCCAAGTATGAAATGCTCGTCTGATGACTATTAATGGTCAGTCTGATCACAGGATATCTGCAATGCAGGACATCGACAAACTCAGTAAGAGCCGAGGGTGGCCCCGCCCACAAGCAAAAAACGTCATCTATATAACGGTACCAACATCGCGCATGTTTTTTAAACAATGGCGAAGTATAGACAAATGCCTCCTCATAAAGACCCATGAAGAGGTTAGTATATGCGGGAGCCACACTCGACCCCATTGCCGTCCCCCTGCACTGCAGATAGAAAGAGTCATCAAACAGGAAGTAATTCTCCCTCAAAATAATGTTCAACAAAGAGAGCAAGAAAGATCTCTGAGGGTCATCATAATCAGAAGACGTGAAGAGGAAATGTTCCACAGCCTCTACACCCACATCATGAGGGATGGAGGTGTAGAGGCTCTCCACATCCAAAGTAACCAACAAACATTGATCATCAACATCATCAAATTTCTGCAACTCGTTTAAAAATGCACCCGTATCCTTAATGTAAGAGGGCAAACCAACCACAAAAGGCTGTAGGACACGATCCAAGAACTGAGCTAGAGGGGAAAAAACAGAGTTAGTGGCAGCCACAATAGGTCGACCAGGGGGAGAGGTTAGGTTCTTGTGTATCTTCGGGAAAGTGTACAGCAAAGGAGTAGATGGATGTCGATTAATCAAAAATTTAAAAAGATCGTCACCAATGAGGCCTTTATTCATAGCCTCATTAACCACAGTTTCGATCTTATTTAGAATCGACAAAATTGGTTTACCATCTAATTTACTGTAGACTGACCCATTAGACAATTGGCCACAAATCTCATTGATGTAATATTCTCTATCCAGGATTACCACTGCTCCCCCCTTGTCCGCTGGCCGTATTATGATATCATGATTATTTTTTAATGACCTCAATGCTTCTCTTTCCATGCTGTTAAGGTTATGATTAATCCTAAACTGCCCTGTTCTCACAGATTTCTCAACCTTCTTCAGATCATCTCCCACTCTCTTTATAAATAAATCAATAGCTGGCTGACTATTTGGAATGAATGCACTTTTATTTCTAAGACCCACATCTTTGAGGGACAAGCTATCATCTGTAACGGGTGCTGTAAAATTGAACACCTCAGGGCGGGGAATGCCAAAAATTTTTTTAAGTTTGAGCGTTCTAAAGAACCGATTTAACTCAATGTCCAATGTGAAAAAATCTGGGACAAAAGTAGGGCAAAAGGAAAGTCCATATTCCAAAACTCTCTTCTCAGAAGGTGTAAGTTCATATTGGGAAATGTTCACAACAAGAGATGGAACATCTATCTCCTCCTCAATTGGATGGGACTCCTTCTTTTGGGATCGGTGGTGTTTTTTGCCACCACGTCTGGTCTTGTGGTTCCTGTGTCCGGAGACGGATCTCTCGATGATAAAAAATCAGAGCACGAGGCCTCTCCTCCTGATGTGTCCACTCCAGATTGATTATTAGGATTTCTGTTACCCCTCGGTTTAATTGGTTTCTTTCCTTTTCTATGTGCATACGGTCTCCTGGTATTGGTAGAGGCACGTCTTTGCCAACTATAAACATAACCACCAGTATAATCACCTTGGTCACGTTTAAATTTAGATCTCTTATTCTCTTCTAAAGACTCAGAGAATTTTTTCAATTTGGCCTCCACAGCATCCAGATGAGCCTGAAATTCACTGTCCGTGAGGGATTCTTTTAGTTCAGACTCCAAGTCACTCATCCTTATATCCAACTTCAGGAGTTCCTGATGTATCCTGGAAATAGTATGCACCATAGAGTCAAAAGATGCCTTGTTCCAGATCTTGGCCCAGACTTCTGTAAAGCTATCATCATCGGCAAACAGGAATGGCGCAACATGCGACCTGCTTGAGCGTGGTATAATCCCTGCTCTGTGATACTCCGCCAGGGTCTTGGCATGTCGATCCATGGTGACCCATCTCCTCCTCACCATCTCATGTTCCCGTTTAATAAGTTTAGAGTCCATCTTTTTCAAAAAAGTTGCACCTCCTTCCGCTTGAGACAAGATGGAATCAATTTGCTCATGTGTATGGATATTTTCTATCCATGCAAGCTAATACACTGGAAAGCAATGTTTTCAAATAGTAGCCATACAGCTGTTAAGCTAGCATAAAAAAGATTATCACTGGATCAGCACAGTCAGGCTATATGCATTGTCTATGGTAGCCTCTATATCCCTCTTGCTTTAGGTTCCCTTTAATACGGTGACCATACGTCCCACTTTACCCGGGACGCGTCTCGCCTTCGGGATCTGCTGTCCCAGGCTGCATGAGGTCTCGGGAAACATCCCGCTTTTAGCCGCAGGACGTCCCGGCCCACATTGCGTTTATTTTGTGCTGGCATGTTGCCCATTGCATTTTTGTGCTGAAATGTTGCCCACATTGCATTTACTTTGTACTGACATGTTGTCCATTGTGTTTATTTTGTGCTGAAATATTGCCTACATTGTGTTTATTTTGTGCTGACATGTTGCCCTTTGCTTTTATTTTGTGCTGAAATGTTGCCCACATTGCATTTATTATGTGCTGACATGTTGCCCACATTGTGTTTATTTTCTGGTGTCTGGGGTAACTGTTGCTGCATTTATTATTTAATGGTCATAGTTGGCTATGTTTGCTGCTTTGCGGTTACGGTATACTATTAAAGAGCATCACACAGTTTCTGCACACCGATGATGCGAATCCTCGTTTGACCACATCATGGCGTAAACAGTGCTTTCTTATGCCTCGCTGTTACATCATTAAGCTAGCGCCACCCATACAATGTCATGGCCACGCCCATTTTTGCAGCCCCCCCGTCCCAGGTTGACCCCACAAAAATCTGGTCACTCTACCTTTAAGAAAGTGTGGATCTAACTGACACATCATAAAATCTAAATGTCAAAGCAAATCTTTGCTTCTTATGCCAAATATGCTTACTCAAAACAAAAAAAGCCCATTTCGTAGGACTTATTCATCTTAAAATGCTCACTGTCTCAGAAATAATGCCAAACGACACAAGTGTCTCTACCAGTAGCTAGGATCAGAAGCTGCAGAATTTTGTTGCAGCCATGTACAGTATGAAGTAATCAATCTCAATCCTTGGGGAGGCGAGCTTTGAAAAAAATGTGTTTTGCACAGAGGGAAGATGTAGTAAATCAGTGTAAAAGTGATGTATTGTCAGAGGGAAAAGAGTTATGGATATACACTTCAGTTGCAGTCTCCAGGAAAGCCACACACATCATAATGATATGTTACAACCAAACAGATATAATGATGTAAATACATCGGAGATGTGAACTGGTAAAACAAATTTAAAAAAATAAATAATCGAGGCGAAGAGAACTCTAGTGTAAGTCGTGATTTATTTTCCTCAAGTGTGTTACAACGTTACTACCAACTGGCCATAGGTTGACAGCATAGTCACAGTTGCCCTTTAAAGAAGAGGCACTTGGCAAAGGTGTGATTGTTTGACTGAATAGGAATGGACATAAAGGGAATTGGAACAAAGTTTAGAGTAACCCAGAGGTGACATGTAGCTTGATGAGATAAACATGTCTACACCATTCAAGAGTAATGCTCGTAGGATGTTCCTGTGTTTTTTATTCATTATTGTTTTATGGTTATAAGGATTGGTGATCCAAGGCTGTAAGTCACACCAGTGGTGTAACTACAATTTATGGGGTCCCCCAGTGAAACTTTGATGCCCCCCCCCCAAGTTCACACACTTTGCCATCCCAACCCTTGGTGACCCTCATAGCCTGAGGGCCCATCTCACAAGGGTCATAAAACAAGTATGGTCATCATGATGTTCATACCTATAACCAGTATAGCCACATAAACACTAGGTAATCCTATTCTTGCTGAAACACAGTAAAGCACAATGGTTTGGTCTGCAGCATTTTACACTTAATAAACAACAGGCCATATTATTCACTAACTGTTAGCAAAGCTGATGTGTACAGGGAACGCACAGGAATTTTAGCATTATTAAGGGCTCGTTTCCACTAGGGCGAATTTGCATGCGTGGCCTGCATGCGAATTTGCATAGGCAATGAAAGTGGATGGGACTGTTTCCACTTGTCATTGTTTTCGTGCGTTTTTCTGTGCAGGATTTTTCTGCACGGTAGGGCCTGCAGAATTCGCCTGCGTGAGGAATGCAGGCGAATCGCAGCCCATGTATTTAATAGGGAAAACGCACGTGCGTTTTGAATTCGCATGAAAAGTAATGCAAATTGAGTCAGGCAGTGACATGGTTAAATTCGCATAGACCCTGCCTATGCGAAATCGCATGCGAATTCGCGGCAAAAAACGCACGCGGAATCGCATCCGCATGCGATTTCGTCAGCGGTGGAATCCCAGGGATTCGCACCGCACTAGTGGAAACGAGCCCTTATGCTGAGTACCTAGTGTACATTGTGCAGTTAGTGTGAACCATGTTACCTAAGTAACGTGTTACTAGGGTAACACATGTTGTGCAAGTAGATCTGATTGTGCAACCCACTCTACATACTTAGTGTATGTATTGGTAAACTTTACCGAAAGTGAATATGGCTCACTGTATTCTGCCCATAAATTACTTTATTATCGGCATTGATATCCATCTTCTGGCAGAGATTGATGCCACAATATGACCACCCTATCAACCATTTTGATCCATTTCTTTTTCAATTGGGGCCACCCAAAATGCAGATTGCGCCTAAATAGCTGGTGCAGAGCATATACTATTTGGCTGCTATTAGCAGAACATAACCTGGGTGTCTGTGGCGGTGAATAGGGGAATATCGGAAGATAGTGTTGGGAGGATCTTTAGGGTTAGGCATGAGGGGGGTATTTTAAGCTTAGGTGCCCACCTAGGGTTAGGCATGGGTGGGTTAAGGTTAGGCACCCACCTGGGGGTTTTAGTGTTAGGCACCACCTGGGGTTCCTCAGTGTTAGGTACAACCTGGTAGGCAGGGGCGTAACTAGAAATCACTGGGCCCCCCTGCGAATATTTGGATGGGGCCCCCCCCCATAGGTGCCAAATAATCGTAATGGGGCAGCGTTTCACTGTAAATTAATTGTAAAGTGGGCAGCATTTTACCAGACAATCGTAATGTGGGCCAGAAAATCGTAATGTGGGCAGAGTTCACCAGAAAATCGTAATGTGGGCCTTTAGAAAATCATAATGTGGGCAGAGTTCACCAGAAAATCGTAATGTGGGCACCAGTCACCAGAAAATAGTAACGTGAGCAGCAGTCACCAGAAAATTGTAACGTGGGCAGCATTTACCAGACAATCGTAATGTGGGCAGCGTTCACCAGAATATCGTAATGTGGGACAGAAAATCGTAATGTGGGCAGAGTTCACCAGAAAATTGTAACATGGACAGCATTCACCAGACAATCGTAACTTGGGCAGTGTTCACCAGAAAATCGTAATGTGGGCCAGAAAATCGTAATGTGGGCAGCGTTCACCAGAAAATCGTAACGTGGACAGCATTCACCAGACAATCGTAACGTGGGCAGTGTTCACCAGAAAATCGTAATGTGGGCCAGAAAATCGCAATGTGGGCAGCAGTCACCAGAAAATCGCCATGTGGGCAGCAGTCACCAGAAAATTGCAATGTGGGCATCAGTCACCAGAAAATCCTAATGTGGGCAGCAGTCACCAGAATATCGTAATGTGGGCAGCAGTCACCAGAAAATCCTAATGTGGGCAGCAGTCAGTCACCAGAATGTCGTAATGTGGGCAGCAGACACCAGAAAATCCTAATGTGGGCAGCAGTCACCAGAAAATCGCAATGTGGGCAGCAGTCACCAGAAAATCGCAATGTGGGCAGCAGTCACAAGAAAATCGCAATGTGGGCAGCAGTCACCAGAAAATCCTAATGTGGGCAGCATACACCAGAAAATCGTAATGTGGGCAGCAGACACCAGAAAATCGCAATGTGGGCAGCAGACACCTGAAAATCGCAATGTGGGCAGCAGACACCTGAAAATCGCAATGTGGGCAGCAGACACCTGAAAATCGTAATGTGGGCAGCAGACACCTGAAAATCGTAATGTGGGCAGCAGACACCTGAAAATCGTAATGAGGGCAGCAGACACCTGGAAATCGTAATGAGGGCAGCAGACACCTGAAAATCGTAATGTGGGCAGCAGACACCTGAAAATCGTAATGTGGGCAGCAGACACCAGAAAATCGTAATGAGGGCAGCAGACACCAGAAAATCGTAATGTGGGCAGCAGACACCTGAAAATCACAATGTGGGCAGCAGACACCTGAAAATCGTAATGAGGGCAGCAGACACCTGAAAATCGTAATGAGGGCAGCAGACACCTGAAAATCGTAATGTGGGCAGCAGACACCTGAAAATCGTAATGTGGGCAGCAGACACCTGAAAATCGTAATGAGGGCAGCAGACACCTGAAAATCGTAATGAGGGCAGCAGACACCTGAAAATCGTAATGTGGGCAGCAGACACCTGAAAATCGTAATGTGGGCAGCAGACACCTGAAAATCACAATGTGGGCAGCAGACACCTGAAAATCGTAATGAGGGCAGCAGACACCTGAAAATCGTAATGAGGGCAGCAGACACCTGAAAATCGTAATGTGGGCAGCAGACACCTGAAAATCGTAATGTGGGCAGCAGACACCTGAAAATCGTAATGAGGGCAGCAGACACCTGAAAATCGTAATGTGGGCAGCAGACACCTGAAAATCACAATGTGGGCAGCAGACACCTGAAAATCGTAATGAGGGCAGCAGACACCTGAAAATCGTAATGAGGGCAGCAGACACCTGAAAATCGTAATGTGGGCAGCAGACACCTGAAAATCGTAATGTGGGCAGCAGACACCTGAAAATCGTAATGAGGGCAGCAGACACCTGAAAATCGTAATGAGGGCAGCAGACACCTGAAAATCGTAATGTGGGCAGCAGACACCTGAAAATCGTAATGTGGGCAGCAGACACCTGAAAATCGTAATGAGGGCAGCAGACACCAGAAAATCGTAATGTGGTCAGCAGACACCAGAAAATCGTAATATGCCCCCCCCCCCCCCGGGGCCCGCTCGGAGTTTTGTGGGTGCTGGAGGGGTGGCAGCATGAGGGGAAAGCCTTGCCCACAGTCGGCGGGGAGAGGGGTAGTTCCCCCCTCTCCCTCACCTCGGGGCTCTCCCCTCTGTGCTCCCCTCCAGCTCGTAAGTGTCTGTGGGGCTGTGGTGGGCAGCGAGCGGCGGGCAGATACATACCTGCTTCCGTGCGTTCCATTGGAGACTTCTCCCTCTAGCGGCTGACGTCACTTCCGGAAGTGACGTCAGCCGCTAGAGGGAGAAGTCTCCGATGGAACGCACGGAAGCAGGTATGTATCTGCCCGCCGCTCGCTGCCCACCACAGCCCCACAGACACTTACGAGCTGGAGGGGAGCACAGAGGGGAGAGCCCCGAGGTGAGGGAGAGGGGGGAACTACCCCTCTCCCCGCCGACTGTGGGCAAGGCTTTCCCCTCATGCTGCCACCCCTCCAGCACCCACAAAACGGCCCCAAGCGGGCCCCAGGGGGGGGCCGGGCCCCCCCGCGGGCGCAGGGGCTGCAGGGCCTATTCCTACGCCCCTGCTGGTAGGGTCCTTAGTGTTAGGCTCTACCTTGGGGGTTCACTCATTGGTGTTCGGCACCACCAAGGAGGTTCGGTTAGTGTGACATCAAGAGAGAGGTTTGTGTGTGAGAATAGGGTTAGTTTATGGCATAGTAAAATATCGGTAAAGATTGACAATATTTTACTATCAAAATTAAGTAGTAAAATATCGATAAAATTACAGATATTCTACTAAAGTGGACCATCAGTAAAATTACCGACATTCTTTTAGCGTTATTTTGTGCCTATTCCCCTTGCAATGTTACGGTAATACAGGTAAGTCAAACTACTTGCAAGAAAACAAATTCACAAGTATGTATTTCCAATCCGTCTATTACAGTTTGCAGAGAGTCCCACTTTAATGATTACTGTAGCCACCGATGAACGGAATGCTAAACAGTCTGGCATTTTCCCGGCGTTGGTGAGATTGCCAAGGTGAATTTTTCATTTCACAGAAGGTTAAAAATAGTTTCACAGACGAGGAAGGGTCTGATTTCCCTCGCACACCATCCATCGCCTTAACTTCAATTTCCCTTCCCTACTCATCCACTTAGTATATTTCATGTCCTTGCAGCATTTTAGTGCATTGTTACAGCTGACTGATTTCAACCCCGTGCCCTACATGTGTTAGATAGAAAGTGATTGAGACATGTAGAAATGTGATGAAAGCTCCCACTTTTTATGTCCTTTTTTATTATTTTTTTTTCCTCTTTATCTGTCGTGGTGTATTTAGCCAGAAAGAATGGCAAGTGCTGATTTTTGAAGTGTCGTTCTTAGGCAGCTGTATATAATTTGTGGGGAGAATAAAAGAAAAAAAAACCCATAATAACAGAGCTTTTAAGGCAAGCCTATAGGTGTGAAGGAAGAAAAAATATAAGCGGAGTGGGCTATTAAATGGCTGAGTTCTGGGCATGCAAAAGGTTCCTATCTCGGAATGAGGCATCTTGACTTAATTAAGAGTTCTGCCATGCTACCTACAGACAGGAAGGGGAGAGATAGAGAGCGGGAGATGACTGCTCAGGTCTTATGCTGCTGGAGAAAATGTTAAAAATATGAATTTACATCTTGGAGGGCCCTTAGTGCGGCAAAACTCTTCATTTTGGTTGCATAATTTAATACTTACTCTTGCAGCAAAAAAGAACGTAATAATAATGTATCGCTACCAGCAGAAAGTTGTAGTCAAAATACAGATTATGGCATGCTTATAAATGATTTACCTTAGTCTCGTGGAAGACTCGAAGTCCTGATTTGCAAAAGGCATCATCACCAGGCTGGAGATCACTCGAGGAAATAAGAGGTCTTGCAATGCGAATCGAGATTTATTTAAAGAAAAAATAATAATTGTCTGCTATTAAGCCTCGCGCGGGCCATATCAGAATGTAGCAAAGGGTTAGGCCCGTGGGGAGAAGCTTTTTCTAATAAATCCAAGCTGTAGTGGCTTTATTAAAGAGAAAAGTAATGTCTTTCTGTGGATGTGGGCACGTAGCTACACAACCAGTGATATACTAACCTTTAGTGACCCTCTCTGTGGTGCTGTATGAGACTATTTTATTTACTTATTTTCTTTAATAAACTAGGCCAATATTGCAGAATCAGTCATGCTCAGTGATGCTCTTCTACTTACAGGTGACTTAGTGAATTGGCCCTTGGACTCTGTGATGTGTGTGTGTGTGTGCTGTATCTTGTGATAATATTTTGTAAAGTGGACCTGAACTGTTGCACAGGACAGAAGGAAAACATAGAGAAATGCACTTTGTATGTATTTAGAGAGTTTAGTCTGACTAATCATCCTTTATTTGTGTCTGTCTAATCCCAATATATATATATATATATATATATATATATATATATATATATATATATATATATTTTCTTACCAGTCTGGGGCATATTTAAAGAGACTCTGTAACAAATTTTTCAGCCTTAGTTCTTCTATCCTATAAGTTCCTATGCCTGTTCTAATCTGCTCTGGCTTACTGCAGTCTTTCCTAACTGCACTGTCTCTGTAATAAATCAATGTATCTTTCCTCTGTCCTGTTTGTCGGGCTAAGGATTGATTGTGTGGAATGTGCAGGGCTGCTTGTGATTGGTAGAAGCGATACACACCCTCTGCAGGCCCCCTGCACACTGTGAATGACTCACACACTATGCTTAGCTGAGCCTATTAGAAGCTGGTTAGTTTGTTTGTAAACACTGCCTAAAACTGTTAATTACAAGCCAGGATTGCAGCAGAGAGTGGCAGAAACAGCACAGAGGGGCTCAGGAGAAAATAATGAATAGAATGGTATGCTTTTTATTGTAAGAATATTAGAGTACAGATTCTCTTTAAAATGATTTAAATATGCCGCCAAAGTATGGCCTCCTCCTCCCCTACAGCCATGCCAATCCTCGCCAAATGTGGCAACCTGCAGAGTACCACTCTTGGGAGAAGTTATCATTTGATCTCTCCCCTGTGTCATGTGACTGCCATGGCAAATAAGGCAGATACGTTCATTTGAAAGCAGAAAATGTTAACCTCATGTCTGCTTCCATGAATGCAGGAAGTAGAGACACTGCAGATTTATTTCAGGATTTGTATCAGCTGTAACAAAGAAATGTTTTTTCTTTAAAGGTTATTATGTTGTAGCTTATCTTTTAGTGCAGAGAGGAAGTTCTGAGTTCAGTTCCACTTTAAGTCAATATACTATGCATAGTAAGTGTGTGTGTGTGTGTGTGTGTGTGTGTGTGTATATATATATATATATATATATATATATATATATATATATATATATATATATATATATATATATATATATATATATATATATATATGTATGTATATATTCGGTATGTACATCTCTATCTCTATCTCTATCTATCTATCTATCTATCTATCTATCTCTCTATCTCTATCTATCTATCTATCTATCTATCTATCTATCTATCTATCTATATCTATCTATCTATCTATCTATCTCTCTATATCTATCTATCTATCTATCTATCTATCTATCTATCTATCTATCTATCTACCTCTCTCTCTATATCTATCTATCTATCTATCTATCTATCTCTCTATATCTATCTATCTATCTATCTATCTATCTATCTATCTATCTATCTATCTATCTATCCATCTATCTATATATATTACAAACCAACCAGTCTTGTGTCTTTACAATGGGAATTGTATGTTAGTGCACATTACCATGCTAAAAATTTTCACATTTTCATGTTGGAACAATGATCCTTAACCAGTAACCTGAACATCCCATATTTACATTCTATAACACGTATCAAACATCACAGAAGTAGACTAAGACTATCACCTGTTTAGGTAAGCCCCCTAGTGCAGGATTTAGCAAAACACTGTAAAGGAAGCACTCCACTCTCCTGTGTACAGTGTAATAGGAACAGTGGCGTAGCAATAGGGGATGTAGAGGTTGTGACTGCACCGGGGCCCTTGGACCAGAGGGGCCCACTGGGGGCCCTCACTCAACTGCAGTATTAGCTTTTTAATGGTGCCATGCCAGCGATGGTCACTTCTATATATGCTTTGAATAGTGGTAATCAATAACAAACTGTTCTCCACTGTTTACACCTCTTTAAGTATACTGTAGTTGCTCTTGGCCTGTTTTGTTGCACCATTTGAATTATGTATAGAATATTTGGGGGGCCCAATGTAAAACTTGCACTGGGGCCCAAAGCTCCTTAGTTATGCCACTGAATATGAACAAACACCTAATAAAAAAGAGACTAGTTAGACTGTTGCATACATATAGTATTCTGATATTTAACAGAGCACTGAATATGCTGACTTCATTTGTCACTATGTGACCTCTGGTGGTCCTTTCTCCACACCTAGTCCTAACACTATCTCTTGTCTTCTGCCTTACCTCCCCCAGTTTAACCTTGACTTTTTATGCCAACCCTATCTTAACCTTAGCCTAACCATATCTTTCTCCTCCATTGAATGTTTATATTGAATTAACTTTTCACCAAAACCTAACTGCAGACTACACCTTTCAAATGATTCCTAACCATAACCAACCTCATAACCTACTATTATTCCTAGCAAAGCCTTAAAACCTTCCCTGGCCCTAACTGGTAAACCTATCCTACACCTACCATATCCCAAATATCCTTGTGCCTACTCCCTACCTAACTCTAACTTTCCCATCCTCCTTAAAGCGACTCTGTAACAAAATGTTCAGCCATATTTCTTCTATCCTATAAGTTCCTATACCTGTTCTAATGTGCTCTGTCTAACTGCAGCCTTTCCTACTTGCACAGTGGCTGTATTATCTCTGTTATATGATCTAGTCTTCTCTCCTCTGTCGGGTCTGTCGGGCTGAGGCAGTCAGGCTGAAATGTGCTGTGCAGCTTGTGATTGGATAGAAGCTATACACACCTTCTCCAGGCCCCCTGCACACTCTGTATGACTCACACACTGAGCTCCTCTGAGCGTATCACTTGTTATGTCTTTTGTTTGTATAAAAATGGCAATTACAAGCCAGGATTGCAGCAGGGAGTAGCAGAAACAGCACAGAGGGGCCCAGGAGAACATAATGAATTGAATGGTATGCTTTTTATTGTAAGAATTTTAGAGTACAGATTCTCCTTAAACAAATTATTTGTTAGAACTAGAGATATATGATTATTGCTTTGAGACATCTCTGCATCCATACAAGTAAAGTTCTAAACCAATGTCTTGAAGTTTGAACTTTACCTGTTAGATACAGAACTGTTGCAAGCCCTGCATCCACTACAGCTACACCTTAGCTAGGAAAAAAAATGACAGTTTGGTTATGTTGGTTAATCCTCAGAGAATGGTTGCATCTAGATAACCTTGTTACCATGTAGGGAAGGGGCACTTCAACAGTGCTAGGGCTCTCATTGGGTGTGTGGGGGGGGGGGGGGATTGTAAACATGGGATCATCTCCTCCAGAGCAATGTGTTATGACAGTATGATAAATGGAGTCACAATATCACTAACACTGATTCTCCGGGTTTAACAAGTAAGAATTTAAGAATAAAAAAAAAGGCTCGACATTTCCAAGTTACCACTGGTTGCGGGCCAGAATTAACAGGGAAGTGTGAAACTAATATGACAAGGAAGTAACACTTCCAGTGCTATGGTATTCACAGATGTGTTACCCAACACGCTAAAATGACACAGATCCAAGATAAACTTTAATTCATTATGACACCACCAAAGTTAGACTGTAGGTTAATTAATGCTGCGTTATGGTTTGGCCAAAACGAGATCTGTTTTGTGACTTTTCTAATTTGATGGTAATTTGATATGAAAATGTGTCATATCCTGGAGCACCGAGAGTCCTCAGGTTTGGCTGAGACGCTGTTACATTTTTACAGCACCATGCAGAAGATTTCCACTAAACTCTGTTTGCGGAACAGATTTTATGACAAAATCTCACTGATAGTTCATAAAACACCCATCGTTTCTTGGGAAAAATACAAAAACTGTTTGCATATGTCTGTCGTTGTAACAGCTCCTTTCACATTTTGAAAAACGGAATAACAGTCTTTGCTTTAATAGGCTTGTCACACCATTACAATGTCTAACAGACTCCTGTATTGTTGTTTTTTGAAAGACTTTCAAGAGACACTGAAGCGGAAAAAAAAAATATATAATGTTTTGTACAGCTAAGAAATAAAACATTAGGAGCGGAGACATAAGTATAATATTATTTCCAGTACAGGAAGAGTTAAACTCTATTTGTTATCTATGCAAAAGAGCCACTGAGCTCTACGACTTTCAAAGTCACAGAGAGCTCTGTCTTCTGAAGCTTATTATCTCAAGTGTCGGTGGCTGTATTGTTTTTCAGGTCAAAAGTTCAGTAGTCTGCTCTGTAAAATCATTTAGAATGCTGAGTAATACATAAACTGCAAATATTAGAGAATGATGCAATGTTGTAAACAAAAAAAAACTATATAACTGAAAATAAAAATATGAGAATATTTTTTGCTACTAATGTTCTAGTAATTATCTGTACTACACAACCAATTCAGTGTCTCTTTAAAGAGGACCCGAAGCTTGTAAAAAAAAAAAGGTTCACTTACTTGGGGCTTCTGCCAGCCCCCTGCAGCTGCCCTGTACCTGCAGCGATCCTCCAGTCCTCTGCTGCAGCTGACTTTCTTTCTTGCTGACTGAAAAGTTGACATCTATTGTGCCGCCCTGGCCGTGCGAATCCGGGTATGTGCTCCTGTGACCCGGAGCATCCTGTGCATGCAGGATCTCTACTGCGCTTGCACAGTACACTGACAGCAACGAGAGCGCAAACGGGGACGTGAGCGACCAGGGCGACGCAAGCGCAGTGGACAAAAGCTCCATAAAAGCTGTAAAATTGCAGTACTTCCACAATACGCCAAATCAAAGGCCCTCTTCTGATTTCTAACAAAGCGCTACTAGTGGTTCCCAGGCCTTAGTCATGTTTCAGCTTTGATGAATGAAAGAGATAAAACATTTTTTAGCATTTTTTGCAGTTGAATTAAACTTTCTCCTTTCTTTAGAGCATGCTAAACTAACCTAGCAATCAAACGATTCCAGGATAATATTAGCTACGACAAGCCTAAAGGAAAAAAATCCAGTAAGATTTTGGATCATTTACCTTGTGCGAGCAGGTGGCTCTATGTAATTTTACAAACGGCTTCTTAATGGCACTCAATTTGAAACACAGAGCCTCATATTTCTTGATGCACGCTATACCCAAAATAAGTCAATTTGGGCAGAGCAGAGAGTACCAGCTGTTCCTTGAGGAAATGACTCTGATAGTTACGCTTAGGAGCGATCAGCCATTTTTCTCAGTTGACACCATGTTTATTTGGGATTCGCCTGACACGCTGATTTAACCAAATATATAATTTACATACAAAAGAGACTTTAATGTTCTGATAGAGCAGATAAGAAGACCCGAGGAATCTTCCTACGATGTACATAATGCATATATTCATTGTATATTTTTGTTGTGTACATATTGGCATTGATTTTTTTTCTTCGGAGTTTCTCTTGCAGGAGGGTGAGGTAGGATGTCTGTATGAATAATAGATCAAGATGTTTTATGCCGAGTGAGTAGCCTCATTGAAATGAAAATGTGTTTTAAAAACTCATCAGTTTGTTTTGTTTTCCTGGAGGCAAAATTAATGTTTAAAATGGAAGGCTGTCCAGATTAATCATCGACGCCATTACCATACTGAGAGTGTTAACCAAAAAAAAAAAATCATTAGGGTGGTCATTACCAACTCATTTATTTCCTAATTTGTTAAACACAAGATATAAGCATGTTCTATTAATCGTTCGGTGTGGAGTGTTCCTAGCGTCAAACTACGAAAGACGCAAAGGGTTAAAGAGGAACACTGTTCCATGAGATAATGTCAAATATGTATATTTCTGATGCTTTTCTAAATAGGTTCAACTTAAAAAAAAAATATATATATAAAATTCACAGATATCCTAAGATAGTTTAGAACGTCATCGCTGTGCTGCACTCTCCTAGCAGCAGGGTTATTTGAAAGAATTAAGCAACGTACAATTTTTCCAATGATCTTCTCCTCTCAACTATTTTTTTTTTTCCCAAAGCAATTTTTATTGATGCACTCAAGCAACAAGACAAATCAAAACTTGTATAACAATAGGCCAGAGCCATATATGCATCACTTTTCACCAATAGAAGAATTAACAGAAAAATTAAAAAACATGTTCAAAGAAGCAACATTCAATAAAGTATATTGAACCAGATTATATAAGATACTTCATTTGTGTATAGTATGTACTCTCGTGATATGAGACTAGGTAATTTCTGTCATCAGGATGAAGAGACATATACATTTCTGACCTTTTGTATAATCCCTGAAGAATTGCGCAAAAAAAAGTGGGATCAGCGCATCACCAGGCCGCCTCTGAATGGCCTCAGCTCAGAGATGCGCTGAGCCCCCCCAGAAACTGCAAACGCACCTTGAACCCAAACAGAGGCTCTGCATATACACCAAAGGAAAACTATTAAGTGGGAGCAGCTGACCAGAAATAAATCAATCAAACATAGCAAAGAAATGAACAGCGCTACTTAAAAACAGATGAGTGCTTACCTGCAAAAAAGTGCACACCCCACTCATGGGATTCAAATACACAATGAGCATACACATGACCTGTCTACCACTTGGAGGATGTTAGTTTCCGCTAACAATTTGCAATTTGTTAGGTACTTGTCCCTCCCACTGTCGAAGAAGTCTTTCCTCCATGGGAGGGGACCTAACACTAACTAAATTCTACCTATGCATATGCATAGCCTGGGCGCGCTACCAGTAAAATTGAGAAATTGCGCAAAAAAAAGTGGGATCAGCGCATCACCAGGCCGCCTCTGAATGGCCTCAGCTCAGAGATGCGCTGAGCCCCCCCAGAAACTGCAAACGCACCTTGAACCCAAACAGAGGCTCTGCATATACACCAAAGGAAAACTATTAAGTGGGAGCAGCTGACCAGAAATAAATCAATCAAACATAGCAAAGAAATGAACAGCGCTACTTAAAAACAGATGAGTGCTTACCTGCAAAAAAGTGCACACCCCACTCATGGGATTCAAATACACAATGAGCATACACATGACCTGTCTACCACTTGGAGGATGTTAGTTTCACTAACAATTTGCAATCTGTTAGGTACTTGTCCCTCCCACTGTCGAAGAAGTCTTTCCTCCATGGGAGGGGACCTAACACTAACTAAATTCTACCTATGCATATGCATAGCCTGGGCGCGCTACCAGTAAAATTGAGAAATTGCGCAAAAAAAAGTGGGATCAGCGCATCACCAGGCCGCCTCTGAATGGCCTCAGCTCAGAGATGCGCTGAGCCCCCCCCCAGAAACTGCAAACGCACCTTGAACCCAAACAGAGGCTCTGCATATACACCAAAGGAAAACTATTAAGTGGGAGCAGCTGACCAGAAATAAATCAATCAAACATAGCAAAGAAATGAACAGCGCTACTTAAAAACAGATGAGTGCTTACCTGCAAAAAAGTGCACACCCCACTCATGGGATTCAAATACACAATGAGCATACACATGACCTGTCTACCACTTGGAGGATGTTAGTTTCACTAACAATTTGCAATTTGTTAGGTACTTGTCCCTCCCACTGTCGAAGAAGTCTTTCCTCCATGGGAGGGGACCTAACACTAACTAAATTCTACCTATGCATATGCATAGCCTGGGCGCGCTACCAGTAAAATTGAGAAATTGCGCAAAAAAAAGTGGGATCAGCGCATCACCAGGCCGCCTCTGAATGGCCTCAGCTCAGAGATGCGCTGAGCCCCCCCAGAAACTGCAAACGCACCTTGAACCCAAACAGAGGCTCTGCATATACACCAAAGGAAAACTATTAAGTGGGAGCAGCTGACCAGAAATAAATCAATCAAACATAGCAAAGAAATGAACAGCGCTACTTAAAAACAGATGAGTGCTTACCTGCAAAAAAGTGCACACCCCACTCATGGGATTCAAATACACAATGAGCATACACATGACCTGTCTACCACTTGGAGGATGTTAGTTTCACTAACAATTTGCAATTTGTTAGGTACTTGTCCCTCCCACTGTCGAAGAAGTCTTTCCTCCATGGGAGGGGACCTAACACTAACTAAATTCTACCTATGCATATGCATAGCCTGGGCGCGCTACCAGTAAAATTGAGAAATTGCGCAAAAAAAAGTGGGATCAGCGCATCACCAGGCCGCCTCTGAATGGCCTCAGCTCAGAGATGCGCTGAGCCCCCCCAGAAACTGCAAACGCACCTTGAACCCAAACAGAGGCTCTGCATATACACCAAAGGAAAACTATTAAGTGGGAGCAGCTGACCAGAAATAAATCAATCAAACATAGCAAAGAAATGAACAGCGCTACTTAAAAACAGATGAGTGCTTACCTGCAAAAAAGTGCACACCCCACTCATGGGATTCAAATACACAATGAGCATACACATGACCTGTCTACCACTTGGAGGATGTTAGTTTCACTAACAATTTGCAATCTGTTAGGTACTTGTCCCTCCCACTGTCGAAGAAGTCTTTCCTCCATGGGAGGGGACCTAACACTAACTAAATTCTACCTATGCATATGCATAGCCTGGGCGCGCTACCAGTAAAATTGAGAAATTGCGCAAAAAAAAGTGGGATCAGCGCATCACCAGGCCGCCTCTGAATGGCCTCAGCTCAGAGATGCGCTGAGCCCCCCCAGAAACTGCAAACGCACCTTGAACCCAAACAGAGGCTCTGCATATACACCAAAGGAAAACTATTAAGTGGGAGCAGCTGACCAGAAATAAATCAATCAAACATAGCAAAGAAATGAACAGCGCTACTTAAAAACAGATGAGTGCTTACCTGCAAAAAAGTGCACACCCCACTCATGGGATTCAAATACACAATGAGCATACACATGACCTGTCTACCACTTGGAGGATGTTAGTTTCACTAACAATTTGCAATTTGTTAGGTACTTGTCCCTCCCACTGTCGAAGAAGTCTTTCCTCCATGGGAGGGGACCTAACACTAACTAAATTCTACCTATGCATATGCATAGCCTGGGCGCGCTACCAGTAAAATTGAGAAATTGCGCAAAAAAAAGTGGGATCAGCGCATCACCAGGCCGCCTCTGAATGGCCTCAGCTCAGAGATGCGCTGAGCCCCCCCAGAAACTGCAAACGCACCTTGAACCCAAACAGAGGCTCTGCATATACACCAAAGGAAAACTATTAAGTGGGAGCAGCTGACCAGAAATAAATCAATCAAACATAGCAAAGAAATGAACAGCGCTACTTAAAAACAGATGAGTGCTTACCTGCAAAAAAGTGCACACCCCACTCATGGGATTCAAATACACAATGAGCATACACATGACCTGTCTACCACTTGGAGGATGTTAGTTTCACTAACAATTTGCAATTTGTTAGGTACTTGTCCCTCCCACTGTCGAAGATGTCTTTCCTCCATGGGAGGGGACCTAACACTAACTAAATTCTACCTATGCATATGCATAGCCTGGGCGCGCTACCAGTAAAATTGAGAAATTGCGCAAAAAAAAAGTGGGATCAGCGCATCACCAGGCCGCCTCTGAATGGCCTCAGCTCAGAGATGCGCTGAGCCCCCCCAGAAACTGCAAACGCACCTTGAACCCAAACAGAGGCTCTGCATATACACCAAAGGAAAACTATTAAGTGGGAGCAGCTGACCAGAAATAAATCAATCAAACATAGCAAAGAAATGAACAGCGCTACTTAAAAACAGATGAGTGCTTACCTGCAAAAAAGTGCACACCCCACTCATGGGATTCAAATACACAATGAGCATACACATGACCTGTCTACCACTTGGAGGATGTTAGTTTCACTAACAATTTGCAATTTGTTAGGTACTTGTCCCTCCCACTGTCGAAGAAGTCTTTCCTCCATGGGAGGGGACCTAACACTAACTAAATTCTACCTATGCATATGCATAGCCTGGGCGCGCTACCAGTAAAATTGAGAAATTGCGCAAAAAAAAGTGGGATCAGCGCATCACCAGGCCGCCTCTGAGTGGCCTCAGCTCAGAGATGCGCTGAGCCCCCCCAGAAACTGCAAACGCACCTTGAACCCAAACAGAGGCTCTGCATATACACCAAAGGAAAACTATTAAGTGGGAGCAGCTGACCAGAAATAAATCAATCAAACATAGCAAAGAAATGAACAGCGCTACTTAAAAACAGATGAGTGCTTACCTGCAAAAAAGTGCACACCCCACTCATGGGATTCAAATACACAATGAGCATACACATGACCTGTCTACCACTTGGAGGATGTTAGTTTCACTAACAATTTGCAATCTGTTAGGTACTTGTCCCTCCCACTGTCGAAGAAGTCTTTCCTCCATGGGAGGGGACCTAACACTAACTAAATTCTACCTATGCATATGCATAGCCTGGGCGCGCTACCAGTAAAATTGAGAAATTGCGCAAAAAAAAGTGGGATCAGCGCATCACCAGGCCGCCTCTGAATGGCCTCAGCTCAGAGATGCGCTGAGCCCCCCCAGAAACTGCAAACGCACCTTGAACCCAAACAGAGGCTCTGCATATACACCAAAGGAAAACTATTAAGTGGGAGCAGCTGACCAGAAATAAATCAATCAAACATAGCAAAGAAATGAACAGCGCTACTTAAAAACAGATGAGTGCTTACCTGCAAAAAAGTGCACACCCCACTCATGGGATTCAAATACACAATGAGCATACACATGACCTGTCTACCACTTGGAGGATGTTAGTTTCACTAACAATTTGCAATTTGTTAGGTACTTGTCCCTCCCACTGTCGAAGAAGTCTTTCCTCCATGGGAGGGGACCTAACACTAACTAAATTCTACCTATGCATATGCATAGCCTGGGCGCGCTACCAGTAAAATTGAGAAATTGCGCAAAAAAAAGTGGGATCAGCGCATCACCAGGCCGCCTCTGAATGGCCTCAGCTCAGAGATGCGCTGAGCCCCCCCAGAAACTGCAAACGCACCTTGAACCCAAACAGAGGCTCTGCATATACACCAAAGGAAAACTATTAAGTGGGAGCAGCTGACCAGAAATAAATCAATCAAACATAGCAAAGAAATGAACAGCGCTACTTAAAAACAGATGAGTGCTTACCTGCAAAAAAGTGCACACCCCACTCATGGGATTCAAATACACAATGAGCATACACATGACCTGTCTACCACTTGGAGGATGTTAGTTTCACTAACAATTTGCAATTTGTTAGGTACTTGTCCCTCCCACTGTCGAAGAAGTCTTTCCTCCATGGGAGGGGACCTAACACTAACTAAATTCTACCTATGCATATGCATAGCCTGGGCGCGCTACCAGTAAAATTGAGAAATTGCGCAAAAAAAAAAAGTGGGATCAGCGCATCACCAGGCCGCCTCTGAATGGCCTCAGCTCAGAGATGCGCTGAGCCCCCCCAGAAACTGCAAACGCACCTTGAACCCAAACAGAGGCTTTGCATATACACCAAAGGAAAACTATTAAGTGGGAGCAGCTGACCAGAAATAAATCAATCAAACATAGCAAAGAAATGAACAGCGCTACTTAAAAACAGATGAGGCGGCCTGGTGATGCGCTGATCCCACTTTTTTTTTGCGCAATTTCTCAATTTTACTGGTAGCGCGCCCAGGCTATGCATATGCATAGGTAGAATTTAGTTAGTGTTAGGTCCCCTCCCATGGAGGAAAGACTTCTTCGACAGTGGGAGGGACAAGTACCTAACAAATTGCAAATTGTTAGTGAAACTAACATCCTCCAAGTGGTAGACAGGTCATGTGTATGCTCATTGTGTATTTGAATCCCATGAGTGGGGTGTGCACTTTTTTGCAGGTAAGCACTCATCTGTTTTTAAGTAGCGCTGTTCATTTCTTTGCTATGTTTGATTGATTTATTTCTGGTCAGCTGCTCCCACTTAATAGTTTTCCTTTGGTGTATATGCAGAGCCTCTGTTTGGGTTCAAGGTGCGTTTGCAGTTTCTGGGGGGGCTCAGCGCATCTCTGAGCTGAGGCCATTCAGAGGCGGCCTGGTGATGCGCTGATCCCACTTTTTTTTTGCGCAATTTCTCAATTTTACTGGTAGCGCGCCCAGGCTATGCATATGCATAGGTAGAATTTAGTTAGTGTTAGGTCCCCTCCCATGGAGGAAAGACTTCTTCGACAGTGGGAGGGACAAGTACCTAACAAATTGCAAATTGTTAGTGAAACTAACATCCTCCAAGTGGTAGACAGGTCATGTGTATGCTCATTGTGTATTTGAATCCCATGAGTGGGGTGTGCACTTTTTTGCAGGTAAGCACTCATCTGTTTTTAAGTAGCGCTGTTCATTTCTTTGCTAATCCCTGAAGAATAACAAAGATTTATTTACAACAACTATATTACCCCCTCCCCCCGCCCCCCCATTCCCTCCCTAACCCTAAACAACATCAACTATTTTTTTAAGCATATCCAATCTCTGTTACCAGGATTTCTCATGTGCATCTCCCCTCCTCTAAAACTCCCTTCGTAAATGAGTTTGCTACTCACCATCTTTGGGAAGGAGCATAAATATAGCCATGACCTACAAAACTTTGTTTATTACTGAACTGTCTCCACTTTCAGGTAACTATGTACTGTATTTATCACATATCTCTACCCCCACCACCAAATCCGTCTGGGTCCACCCAAAGACTGTAAGCTTGTAGGAGCGGGGCCCTGCCTTTAATTGTATCTAGGCATTGTTAGATTTGCTAGATTTGTTAGATTTGCTGACTGGCCCACTTGTGTGCTTGGCATAAGATGTGCTTGACCTCTTTTGCCCTTGTTTATCCTCGCCTGTAAAATCTGTACAGCTCCACAGGTTTGTACTCTATAACTTAATAATGATAATAATAATATTGATGGTACATCCTGGCTCACATTATCTAACTCGTGTTGGCACCCCAGCTGGAACCATGGCTATTGATTTTTTTTTTCAGAAACGTGGAAAATACAAGTATTTACAGATGAGCAAAAGTTCAAAAAATATTGTTGTTTAACCTATTGCGGACCGTCACAGTATAAATCTACGGCGGGCAGGGGGCGCTGCGGTTCTGACCGGAAATAAACTCTACGTCCCATTGACTGCGCGCCCCTGCCCGTTTCTACCGCTGTCCCCGCTTGGTCTGCGCGGAAATGTGCTGCCCTGCCGCCTCTATGACGGCAGAGCACTGTGCGCCGGGCAGGAGCCGTTTTCATTGGCTCCTGGCCCTGTCATTCATGTAAGCCGTTCCTATTGCCAATGAAAGCGGCTCCTGACCGGCGCACAGCGCTCTGCCGTCATACCGACGGCAGAGAGAGCAGCCTGCGGCGGGGACAGAGAGGCGTGTTTGTCGGGAGCGGCGGATTTTAGCAGCGATTCGTCGGGAAGCGGCGGTTTACGGGACCAGCACCCTCCAGCCCCCTCTGGTCCTCAAGGGGGCAGAGGGTGCTGGTCCCGAAGTGGTTAACTTTACACATAATGGTAAACTATCAGTCAAAATGTTAAATCAACTGATCTGATGCTAAGTAAGTCAACTTTGTACCACCAAAACAGCTTTGACTGATCAAGGCATGGACTCCACAAGGTCACAAGGTGTCTTGTGGTACGCAACACTAGGATGTTGGCAGAATATTGTTCAAGCTGAGTTAGCTGTGTGGTGACTGGTGAGGCCTCCATGGGTTGAATTTTTTTCTCTAGAACATCTCACTGATTCCAAATTGGATTGAGCCTTGGAAAACTTGGGAGTCAAGGAAAAGAAGACTCATAAAACTAGGCTTCCGGGGTCCATGGTCCAGTAATAATTCTCATGTGGCCATTGAAGGCACTTTGGGTGGTGGATAGCACTCAGCACTCAGCATGCAGTCCCATGCAGAGCTGAGGTGTACTTTGTGTTCTGACAAATTTCTCATGGCCAGCATTAAGTTTTATTAGAAATTTGCGCAACAGTAGCTCCTCTTTAGGAATAATGAAGACAGGTCCCCCAAGTGTGTGATTGAATCTCAGGCTCCCCTTACCATGTCTGCAGATCTCTAGTTGTAACACTTTTGGTGGATACTAACCAATGCATATTGAAAAACACCATACTGGATCTGCTGTTTTTAATATGTTCTGACACAGTTGTCTAGCCCAGTGTTCCCCAACCCTGTCCTTAAGGCCCACCAACAGTGCATGTTTTGTGGAAATCCACAGAGGGAGTTAATCAGCTCTGCTGAGACACTAATTACTCCACCTGTGAATGTTTATGGTTTCCTACAAAACATGTACTGTTGGTGGGCCTTAAGGACAGGGTTGGGGAACTCTAGTCTAGCCTTTCCAAGTTTGCCCTCATCGAAGCCACTTGTATCTGTTGTCTAGTGTTAAAGGGATACTGAGCACCTACAAAATACACAATTGGTACTTA
Organism: Hyperolius riggenbachi; assembly: GCF_040937935.1. NCBI lineage: Eukaryota > Metazoa > Chordata > Amphibia > Anura > Hyperoliidae > Hyperolius > Hyperolius riggenbachi. The sequence continues at coordinate 506,119,726 of NC_090647.1, read as the reverse complement.
CATGGGGCTTCCTCCAGCCCACCGTAGGCTGCAAGGTCCCCTGGCATGCTCCTCGCTCCTCTTCCGGTCCCGCTGGCAACTTCCATCTGAAGTTGTCACTACGAGTCCCCACCGTGCATGCTAATTGTCATCATGCTGGCTGCTACATGTCATCACGGTGGCCGGCGTGAGAGTCTTGCGCATTGTTGTCACTACGAGTCCCCACCGTGCATGCTAATTGTCATCATGCTGGCTGCTACATGTCATCACGGTGGCCGGTGTGAGAGTCTTGCACATGCATGATTCAGCGTTAGGGAACCACACAAGCACAGGACTCTCACGCCAACCGCTACCCATCATCATGGTGGCCGGTGATGACGATTAGCGTGCACGGCATTAAACCCTACACCAAACTCAACATGTTTCATTTCCTCAATTGGAAACTTCAGGACTCCTGACGAAGTTTCCAATTGAGGAAATGAAATATGTTAAGTTTGGTGTAGGGTTTAATGAATATTAGTGTGAACTAGGAGGATGGTCTTTTGACCTCTAACCCTTACCTCCAGTCCACTTTTTCGCATTTTTACTAGATGGTCAGCAAATTTGATCCTTTTTAATGCAACTTTAATAAAAGTTAAGTTTTAATACTTTTCTACCAGGGTATATCGAATGTTTTGGGTTCCTAATCAGGTGTGTTTTTATTTATGGTCCAATGTTCCCAAGTTCTGTGATTGGGTTAAAATTACTGAGTTGCGGTAAATCGGATTTCCGCAGAAATCGCGGAAATAGCGATTTTTGGTCAGAAATGCAGACATTTCAATTCTGGGGAATCCAAATGAGCAGCCCTATTAGCCAGGTCAAAATTATTATGCAAATTATGAGTTGCAGTTGGGTGGTAACAAAGTACTGGGCTGGCCAGGTCTTATAGCATAACCACCCCTGTGTCCACTAACATTCCACCCCTTTCATCATATAAACAGCAGAAATAATCAGATTGGATTGGTTCTCTAGTGCTCCTTTATGCCTAATTGCCCTGGGTTTTCATAGGTACTTTATCAAAAAATATAAAAAAAAATCACTGGTAGCACACATGAATGTGAATGGAGTGATTAAGTTCCTGGTTGGAGTAAACATTTTTATATATGTTACGGACAGAATCTGAAGCCTGGCCACTTCTAGTTCTGGCTGGCCAAAACGCGAAGTGGCCATGTTACCGCGATCAATGTCAGAAATGAATTGATGCCAGCTCCTCCCCCTGCCTCCTTCCTCTCGCCAGTCGGCCAATAGTGATTAAAGTCCTGGGCTCTGGCTCCTTCCCGCCCCCTCCTCTCACCACTGGGAGTATCTTTCCTCTCACCCACTTCCCCACTAATGTTTATAGCGGGGAAATAGAGGGTGGGTACTGGACACTGGACCCGGCTGCCAGAGGTTATAGGAGGGGTCAGGGGGAGGAGCCAGAGCCATCAAGGGGAGCAAGGAAAGGAGCCAGATTTTTGAGCTGCTACATAGACTCAGCCTCTCGCAGCTGCCCTCCTGTCTTCCTTGCCCGCGATGTCACTAGGCTCCGCCCCTCGCTGCCTATCTCCTGCTTCAGCGCTAAATTAATCAATCAATCAATCAAATCAGCATACGGGCAGCACAAGCTGTCATAATGGAGCCGCTGGAATCAATTTAGTTTCTGACATTGGCCGCTGTAACATGGCCACTTCGCGTTATGGCCAATCAGAACCCGAAGTGGCTAGACTTTGGGTTCTGGCAGTAACAAATATATGAAAAACAAAGCCTGCTCCTATTTCCATCGTAGTAAATAGTTTGTCGTTTCTATGGTAAAGCATGCATTATATGCACGGGGGCTTCTACGGTTACCTGTTAGAAATAAGTTTAAAGTGAACATAGTAATTGCATCTAGAGTAAACAAACAGAACACTACATTGCATTATCTAGTCATGAACTAAAATCCCCTAACCATTTTCCAAGCATTATGTGTGCTCAACAACCATGTTTGTGTAACTGTTTTGTGTAATGATTTTCTGTAAATACATTGATTACATCATGTATAATACCTAAAACCTGCAGGGGAGATAACTGTGTACGTAAATACAATTTTGTTGTTAATGGTGAACAAAGGAAAATATTTTCTTCTTATTGTCAACTGTTAGTGCATAAAGAAATTGGTTATTGTACTTGTATAAGTGGTTGCATTTGATTATATAAAGGTAGTGGGCAGAAAAAACAAATGTGACAATAATGTTTAAAGATTCAGAGGCTTTAGTAAAAGTGTATTTCCCTCTTTCGAGGAAAAATAACTGTTAAAAAGATCCCCTGGAAGCCGCCATAGTTGTTAAAAAAAAAAAGCTGTAATATTACAGTCTGCGGTGCTGGGCTTGCTTACAGCTCTTGGTTTATCAGGCAAATGTCAAGAGCAAAATTTGCGAAAAAAGAGCGGCATCCTAGGCCCGAAAAATGCATTGCGTTCTATTAGAGTTGTTGCTTTTTGAAATATTACAGCTAATTATTTTTCTCACTTTTGAGCATTGAGCGTAGGTAGGGTCATAGCTACCTCCTCTATTTAAATAGTATTTGACTATTTTATTTGATTTTAGCAATTTTATTTGATTTTAGCACCTCCAAAAAAGTGGTGGATTTTTTTACCTATCCTACAGAAATCGACTTTTTAACCCAAGTGGGGTCATGTTGGTTCTCCCCACCTGCCTACTGTGTGGCCACTGCTGTGGCACACATTTGTAAGTATAATCTATCTCCCTCCATCTATTTGGGGAGTAAGTTTGGGCGGTCCATACATCCTTAGGTCACTTTCTGGGACTGAATCTATATGCATTGGTGTATGCCTATTGCCTATTGGGCCAATCTCAGGGGGAGTGTCCATACAATGTTACTGGCAATATAAACATTGACTCTAGAAGTTTGGACTGCTGGATTGGACAGTGGTCACTGAGTATGCCACACACATTTGTTAGTAGAGATGATGGCTGAGGAGGTAATATTTCTACTACTATTGAAGAGGTTTCTGGGTGTACCTTTCTATTTGTGCATTTTCCACCAGAGATGGAAATACACTTTAATGCCCAATTTTAACCAGTTTTTTTTAGTGTATTGTATTACATCTTAAGATTCATATTGTTTATATCTTTGGTGAAGTTACTTACCTTTTTTCTTATTGTCTGTATTTATATTGTTGGAATTTCGTCAACCTTTTAAAATCCTCTATATCTATTATTAATGTGTCCTAAAATATCTACTTTTCAAACAATTCCTAAAAAAGATAAATAAAATATAGTTTGTTTTAGGGCTCTTTCACACTTGGAGTTGTTTCCTGCATTTATACGGATCACTCCTAGGATGCAGTAAACGGGACAACATGAAAGTCTGTTGACTTTCATGCAAACTTTTCACATTTGACATAGCATTCCAGAACGCATCTGGGAGCTTCGTATCGTCCAGGGCCGGAGTTTTCCTGTCTGGGGAATTAGAACTCCTGCCACTAATCAGCTTGACACTGCCCCTTCCCGACGTCACGCCGCAAGTGAAAGAGGCCTTAGAACAGATTAAATAAGAATTATTATATTTGTATGTATATATGTATTTGAAAAAAAGGATATAAACAACATTTGTATGTAGGATTATCACATAATTTGAAGGGGGCTTCAAAGTCCGGTGTTTTCAATCAATGGATGACAATCTCTGGCAGTTATCTGTTGTAGACTACTATGTTTCATCAGTGGGTGGGAGGAGCCTCATATTGTGGCTTGTACTTTTACATGTGCCTCTGAGCCAGTCCATCACAGAGAGCACAGGTTTAGTGCCAGCCACAATATGTTGCATCCCACAGCTTTTACAATGCTTTCCTGCCGCTTGATAAAGTAGTCAACGCTTGCTGCATTGGGGAAAAAGAGGCATAACAGTCATATTAGGTGTCACTCCTGCTTGTTTTCAATTTACAGCGGAACTCCCTTTTCACCCCAGTGCAGTATGGAAGAATAAACCTCTTTAGCTATGTACCTATATGAATCCCTAACGCTAATGTTTTAGATACTTTCAACTCTGACAGGCTAGCAACCATTCTGATGCTACTGGTCTGACCCACCCTGGTGCTAAATACTAATCAAACCCTTAAAAATAGTACCTGGTTTCTGATAGTCTATATGTCAGTAAAGTACTATTAGCCAAACTCTGGAGCCATTACCCAATGGCCGGTGCCCAAACAAAGTCAATATCCAAAGCTCCGCTAATGTCGTTGAAATCCAAAGTTTTGCTAATGAAAGCTGAACTCTGAAGCTGTTACACAATCTATGGTCACAAACTCAATGTACCATAGGCACAAACTTACATTGCAACCTATGGCGCCACCTGTTGTAGCCAATGGGCTGTGCACCCAAATGACCTAATGCACAAAAGGCATGTAGCATAACATGCTCCCCAAATACTATTATCTCTAAAATGCCTTAGTGCTAAACACTATTTTTACAGCCTACCCCATCCATTCCCACAAGCTAAGGCCCTATTCTCAGTGGTCAGTTGCGTTGTAGAATAGTTCTACATGTCAACTCACTGCCGATACATCTCTATGGGGCTGTTCACAGTACTGAGTTGTCACTGATCATGTTATTCTAACTGGCTACATGCAGACTTTGTTTCAAAGTCTATGTACAGTCTCCTTTGAAGTTCACACTTATTATAATGCGTGCTTTATGCAACTGACCACTGTGAACATAGCCAAATTCCCAATAAGCATCAGTTCTAGAACTCCTCAGATAACAGCAAATCCCATAAAAGAATATGCTTCTTTAGAAATCTGAGGATGTAACCACAAAGAAAAAAACCCACACTGAAGGAATATGCATCAAGGATTTTTTTTAAACCAAAAAGGGGTTTTATTTGAAAGCATAAGGTATGCTCACAACATACAATACAATGTTCAGTGACATGAGATACCATTTCCAGCAAGTTTCGTACCCAAAATTAGCATACACTGAACATCATACAGTGGTGTCTAATCAGCATTTCAATTAAGGTTGGCCAATAAGTGCAAAATACTTTTAGACTTTATAGCACTCAAGGCAACATATAATTAGCAGAAATCAATTTCATTACACACTTTATAATAAAAGAAGGTTGCATTAAGTGCACCAGTATTGTAACATGACTACACTTCTGTTTGGTTTTTACTGTGGCAATGACACAAGAGTGAACCTCGGGCAGACTTTACTTTGTAACCTGTAAAGACTAAAAAAAAAAAAAAGTTGAACTTTCCTGGGGCTTCTACCGGTCCCCTGCAGATGTCCTGTTCCCGCTCTGGGACAAATCGATCCTCCGGTACCCCGGTGCAGGTCAGTTTCATATTCGCAGGCCACTGCGCCTGCACGGCCCTGGCCCGTGCATCCTCGCTCCTGCTTACATCGTCAGGAGCACCCTGGTGCAGGCACAGGATATCTGCAGGGGGCCAGTAGAAGCCCGAGTTGAGTTCAACTTTTTTTTTATTCATTAAAGGTTCCCTTTAAGTGTGTTCCCTCCATTTGTCCCAGATTAAGTGGAATTGCTGTACACGCTTAGGGTGTAAGTATACCAATTTTGTGTAAGGCAAACCCTTGTCCAGATGTTTAACCCAGCAGAAAATCTGAGGGGGAGCAAGAACTAACCAGTAGAGGTCAATCTCTTGTCGAGCTTCAAATAGAGCTTTATGCCTAAATGTTTTTGCACCGGGGATTTTAAACCCGAGATTATACAGCCAAGTATAATCTGGAACTAGACCATGTGCTGCTTTTGGTTCCCTGGGCTGAGAGCTTCATTCATGGAAAGGAGCACCCCCAGTGCCGAAAAGGCTAGATGTCTGGATTCCCACCACTAAAATAGCAGTAAAAACTTTTTGCCTGTAAGACTTTGATAAATAAGGCCAATGTGTCTTAGCCAAGCTGCATTGGCTGATTTATTTGTTTACCTCTTGAGCAAGTTTATTTTTTTTTTGGTGGGGAAAAAAATAGTCTTGCAAAGCACATCAGTTGTTTTGTTAGCATTCCAGTTTTGGAACACTCTTGATAATTGCAGAAGGTTTATTTCTGAATATAAGTGAGGTGATAAATGCAGCGCATAACGGAACAAAAAAAGTGGTCTGAAAGAAAGCAGCTGGCTGGCCAATTCCTGCCATCCCTCCTACGAGTGCACAAACACAACGTTCAGGGCTTTGGGGGCCATCGCTGTGTTCTTTCTATTAAATGAAATTGATTTTGTTTAAATTGTAAAAATGCAGCATTCATTCATTTTTTTTCACAACGCATTGTAATTTATAATTTATGTAGATACTTTGTTTTCTCATTAAAATTATATACTTCTGCTGCACAAATGTTAGTTCTACATTTAGAACAACCTGTACAGTGGTTAAACCTTACAGGGAAAAAGGGAAGAAAAACCTTTCCGTAAAACCTTCAAAGAGAGTCTGAAACCAAAATAAATACTTTTTTTACTGGCTATTTATGTTAAGCAACATGAGCAGTGCTGAAACGCCACATCCCCCCCAAATCCGCGGGGCAAAAATCAGGGAGCACTTCCTGGTAGAGGCAGAGCTTTGTGCTGGAGCTCTGCCTCTACTGGAGTCAATATCCGCCGATTGCCGCCTCTCCCCGCCCCTCTCAGTCTTCTTTCACTGAGAGGGGTGGGAATAGGCAGAGATCCGACCGCGGATTGACTCCAGTAGAGGCAGAGCTACAGCACAAAACTCTGCCTCCCAGGCAGCAAAATCCATTTTACAAAAAGTACACTGGAGGAAGGGATTATTATTATTATTTATTGTATTTATAAAGCGCCAACATATTACGCAGCGCTGGACATTAATTTAGGTTACAGACAATATTTAGGGGTGACAAACAGCAATATGACAATACAGGAATACAAGAAAACCAGATCACACAGCACAGTATGAGTACAAGGTAATGCTTAGTCAGTCACTGGAGGGGAGCATGGAGATTAGGCAAGTTAGGTTCACTGAAATGCAAAGCATGGGTGCACAGTAATGGAGGTGCATAATCAGGTAGGACACAAAAGGAGGAGGACCCTGCCCAAAGGCTTACAATCTAGAAGGAGAGGTAGGGACACGAGAGGTAGGGAACCAGAGTTCAGCTGTGGGTTTAGAGCAATTGTGAGGGGTGGTAGGCCAGAGTGAAAAGGTGAGTTTTGAGGGCCTTCTTGAAGGTGTTGAAGGAGGGCACTGCCCTAATGGGTGGAGGTAGGGAGTTCCATAGTGTTGGAGCGGCTCTTGAGAAGTCTTGGAGGCATGCATGGGACTGGATGATGCGGGGGACGGTTAGGCGAAGTTCATTGGAGGAGCGGAATGAGCGGCTTGGTGTGTATCTCTGAGTAAGATCAGAAATGTAGGTTGGACAGGTTTTGTGGACGTATTTGTAGGTCAGACACAATATCTTGAATCTGATTCTGGACTGGATAGGAAGCCAGTGGAGGGATTCACGGAGGGGAGCTACCCTGGTGGAGCGATGGGAGGAGTGGATAATTCTGGCTGCTGCATTCATGATGGACTGCAGTGGGGCTATTCGAGTCATAGGGAGACCAGACAGAAGGGCATTGCAGTAGTCGAGGTGGGAAATTATGAGGGCATGGATGAGGAGTTTGGTGGTGGCAGAGGTCAGGAAAGGGCGAATCTTATAGATGTTACAAAGGTGGAAGTTGCAGGACCTTGTGAGGTTTTGGATGTGGGGAGTGAAGGAGAGTGCGGAGTCCAGGGTGACACCCAGACAGCGGGCTTGAGAGCAGGGCCGGGCCGAGGCAGAGGCAAGAGAGGCTCCAGCCTCAGGGTGCAGTGTAGGAGGGGACGCACAACGCACTCAGCTATCCTTCCCCTATTGTGTTTGAAGCAGAGAGAAATAAGAAAAGGGGATACATGGCACTGACTGCAAGCCAGATAACTAGAGATTAAGGTGTTGGGGGCCTTGGGGCGCCTCTTAAGGTGGTCACACACAATACAATAAAATGATCCGATTTTACGGCAATTCAATAAATATGATCAGATCTTTTGAAAAAATCAAAAGCATTTTTTTCATTCGACTGAAAAATCCGACCTAATTTCCAGGTTTTTTTTATGTTTATCGATCCGGAATGCTGGAATTTTTTCTTCAATGTGTCTAAAGATTGTATGGTGTGTGTTAAGGTGGCCATACATGGTACAATTTTTAATTTTTTTCGATCAGATAATTTAGTTCGATCATTCCATTAGATTGAATATAAAGATTTTTCCAGCATGTCCGATCTGATTTTTCTCGAAAAAACGGGATAATCGTTCGAATTTCTTGATCGAAAAAAAAATATTTTCAACTTTCATTCTATTCGATCATTTAGATCGAATAAACGGGATAATCGAACGTTTTTATTGTACCATGTATGGCCACCATTAGATAGATTGTCAATTTATTAATATACACATCCTAGAAATTTTCTCAGAGTTTCCGATCACTTTTATCATAATTGGGGAAAAATTGAACATACGTGTGTGGTACATTGGTCATATTTTTGAAATGTTACAATCAGTCAGAAAAATGTATTGCAATTTTTGAATTGAACAGATACTTAAAAAATTGTATGGTGTGTGGCTACCTTTAGTCTAATAGCAATCAGTGTGTGACGGCTGGGGTGGGAGGGATGGAGGGGGGCACTTTAGTGTCTCAGCCTTGGGTGCTGAAGGACCTTGTCCCGGCTCTGCTTGAGAAGTAGGGCGAATGGTAGTGTGGTTAACAGTGACCTGCACATCTGGGAGGTCCAGAGATGACCGGGGTGGGAAGATCATAAATTCCGTTTTGTCTAGATTTAGTTAACAGTTCATGAGAAGCTGAGTAAGGTGAGGAAAGCAGAACAGGTGAAATGAATAAGGGATACCCGGCACTTGGCAACAGGGGATGGATGGTATTACCTGCGTGTTTACCAAACAGGTGTTTTCACTGACTCTTTACCCTTACACACATGTGCATTGGTCTGTGCCGTTAGCTATTTCAATTGCGTACACAAAGACAGTCTAGGCACTGTCCCTTTAACTGCTTTAACCACTTTTATTCTTTTGCTCAGACCAAGTTTGTAATAATAAACCGCTTCACATACAGTCAATGCAAGATACATCAAACCTGCATTGGTTGGTGGTGATGGGGTGAGTGGAAGACATTTTACCCCGGGAATTGCTTGGTATAAAGCCCTTGTTCTGCCGTGGGAATGCGGCATTTCAGAACTGCTCATACTGCTTAACATAATGTGCTCCATTACACCGAGCATCACATAATTAGCATGTGACGCTCTGTGTAATGGAGCGCACACGCAGCGCAGAGGGGACAGCAACCTCTGAGCCTCGTGCTGTGCGCCAGCCAGAAGTGAAGGGGGAAGGACATACTGCGCACACAGGGCGCAGTATGTCCGGGGCAGAGGTCAAACAAGTCGCCGCACACCGGAGTGTATAGAGTGTGAACGGCGGCAGACAGAGGGGGGCGGGAGGAACAGTAGGTATGTGCGCATTACACCCTATACAGTGCTGCACTCATTTTAACCACAAACGTTCAGTTGTGGTATCCTTTAAGCACCTCTGTGGATGGGTTTGTGTGGTCTAGTGCTGTTTTTATTTCCACTTTTTAATCATTTCTTTTGATTATTTTGAGATCCCTTGACAACACTTACATTAGCTGTGAGTTGCTTTTTTCCAACCCAGCTAAAAGAAGGGAATAACCCGTTTATCCCTTTCTTGTTTTGGAGTGTCACTTCATATAGTATGGCCAGACGTCCTGAGTGGAGATGCTCTTATACTCTCCACTGGGCCTTCCAGGCCACCCCAATTCTAAGTATCCAGATATTTTTTGTTTTGTATGTCTGCTTTAATTCATTATTCTTATGCTCTACAACAAAAAGTGGCTCTCGGATGCCCCCCCCCCCCCCCCCATCCTTTTGTGTTTGGAGTCTACAGCCTTTTTTATACACTGGGTTGGTCAATGACTCTATGCTCACAGGTATTGACTAGCTGGTATCCCTTCCCAGTTCCTTCCTGACTGTCTTAGGTATGCATGGTGATAGATTAGGGGGAGTACAACTTGCTGTCCAGGAACATTTCAGCCACTACAGGAAACTTTAACTAAAGTTTTAAAGCAACCCTGGTTCACATGCAGGTAGGAAAAATGGAGCATATGATAAGGAAATTACATACATAGAAGACGTCTATAGCTGCCTCGGCCCAGAGCCAGACATTCTACAAGACAACTTAGGCAGGTGCCTAAAGGCTCGTACACACGTCTGACTGAAGCCAACGACGGGTCCATCGGCACCTCCCACTTCTGACTGAAGCCAACGACGGGTCCGTCGGCACCGCCCGGCGGATCATTCAGACACAGCCTTATCAGTCTGCCAACAGACTGTACACACGCTATACTGTCTGCTGAAAACCCGCCCAGCCGTCGTTGGCTTCAGTGAGACGTGTGTACGAGCCTTAAGGCCTACCAGGTTCCAGGGGTCTAGCTGGCACCTTTTATAATTTCCTATCTCACCTTATCAAAGAAGCTAGATGGCCAGCAGGGTAAGCCAAATTTGCTATCTTGCCTAGGGTCCCAATTTAAATGAATCATTCACTGCCTCGGTCACGTTTAGCATGTATATGAAGCTTGAGTAAGGAGTCCAGTTTTTTATTCACATTAGGGAAAAAACAGATAACCACATTTACAGCAGGTGCATAAGCACATCTATGCCTTAAGCAGATCTTATCAATTCACAAATAACTTTCACATATCATTTCCTGTTCACTTTCCTCTGACCCCCTCCACCTCCTAGTCATTCATGTGAATTAATTTACTCTTCCCGAATCTTTGTTCAGCTAACAAGTAAAGTAGAAAAAGCAAAACAAAAACTGAGCGGAACATGCCAATGTAATATAACAAGAACAAAAAAGAAAACATGGATAATGTAAGCCTCGTGGCACTCGTCACATCTGCGATATTTCTTGGGACAATTTCTTATTTAAAGACTGTCAAAGGCCCACTCTGTTATTATTTTCGCAGAACAAAGGCCTCTTAGAAATCAAACCTAGTTTTTTATTTCCTTTACTCTGTGTTCTGGAGAGATGTCATTGTTCTATGTCTAATTGGATTGCGAGATGCATTATTAAAAGGCATATGCCTTTGTGGAGGGGGCGATGGCATATTCACAGCGAAGCTTGGCGGCTCCGGTCGTCTTTTGAGGAGCGCTACAGAAGGAGCCGGCTCGGTGAATTCTCCCAAACAGATGCCTTTGCTGTAATTTCAGCCCTTCCTTCCCGGGCTTTTCATCGCAGGACTGCTCAGAACAATATGTTCTGCGGATTCTGATTTATTATTCGCCTAGCCATAGGGCTATACCTCTAATAAGTCAACATATGAACTTTTTTTTTTTCTGACAGCCTCGGAGTATACACGACGAGTTATTATTTTCCTGAGAAAAAAAAAAAATACTAGCGCCGCTTTTTAATTGAATCTAGAGATAAAACAGGAGGCAAACATATGGCGGCATCAGCCGAAATTCTGGACACTTAATTACTGACCAGCATGTTTTCTTATTGATATGCCATAACCATTTATTATAGTGAGAATTCACAGGCTTTCCGATGTTGTTTGTTCAACATTCTGAGCAGTCTGGGTGATTAGTGAGCAGAATGAGAAACATGGTATTCTAATATTCTGCATGCTGGGGACTTCACACTGTCTGCTGCTAAACTCAAGATAGGAATAGGAAGAAGCCATGGCCAAATGTGTTTTTTTTAGAAGAAGTACAAGCTTCAAAGGGTTTTCACAAATTGAGAGTTTTCACCTAGCCACTGATTCCATAAACAGACATTTTCACGGAAATGTATTTTTACTTATTTTATTTTTTTTACAGATGTATTAGCAATCAATGGAGGAAATAAAAATCATTCTTCAAAGAACTTCAAGGGACCCTGAACAGACATTAAAACTTGAATACTGGGGCTTCCTCCAGCCCTCCGTAGCCTGTGAGGTCCATCATTGTCTTCTGGGTCCACTCTGTTGTCCCGCTGGTGGTCTTTGTTATCCACACAACCGGGCCAGGAGTCATGCGCAACTGTGCATGCTTGGCTCATCTGCTCGTCTGTCTTGATCACGGGTCTGTCACTGTGAGCGTTTTGTGCATGTGCAGTTCTGTTTTGAGAACTGCGCATGCACAGAACAATGCAGGGGACCCAGAAGATGCAGAGGGACCTTGCGTGCTATGGGGGGGGGGGGGTGTAAGAAGCTCCAGGTACGTTCAGTATTCCATTTTTAATGTCTGTTCCTTTCAGATTGTTTGATTGCCTTCTCTTTAGCACCTGGTGACCCTTGAAAGCAAATCGGACTGCAGACTCAGCTGTGAGGGAAGCCTGCTGACTGCGGTGGCCCTGAGTATAGCCACACATGGCGTGAGTGTACCCACGTTATCCTGAGTGTACTGCGTATTTGTTTACAGGGACATGTGCGCACTCCCTAATTGCCTGCTCATGCACATAAGATGCCGACCCTTGGTGGGCTAGATTACCTAATCCTGAGACTCCTCATGATGTTCATAGTCTTTGGAGTCTCTCCTGCTCCCCATTACTGAACTGAGCCCATTTATGTTTTCATACTATTCTGACAGTAAACTTGGGGCCTCTAGAGTCCTTGACTTGTAGGATCTTAAGTATTGGTAACTTGGGGCCCTGGGCATTAGCAATTTGCTACTTGCATCACATTTACAAATCTGATCTGAGCTGAAATTACTATTATTTAGAAGCTTGGAATTTGTATTTTGTCACGTACAAGCAGCATGCAAATGTCCTATCTAGCTGCAGGAGTAATAAGCTGCACAGAGGAGGAGCTTGTTGCTTGTTTTCCACATCTGGACTATTCTATATTTTTGCAGCAAACTTGGACACATATCCATCTCTGTTAGGAACGCTGTGGAGTAATTGGGTTATTCATGTACAGGTTAAAATAAGGTTTGCCAATGATCTCTGCAATGTATACAGCAGAACTAATGAATTTCCTTTTTCTGAGCAATAGTGGATTTTCACTTTAAAGCGGACCTGAACTCAGAACTTACTCTCTGCTGTAAAAGATAAGCAACAGCATAATAACCTTTAAAGAATAAAACATTTATTTGGTACAACTGATACAAATCCTACAATAAATCTGCACTGTTTCTACTTCCTGATTCATGACAGCAGACATATTGTTAACGGCCTGTGCTTTCAAATGAGCGTATCTGCCATGGCAGTCAGATGACACAAGGGAGAGATCAAATTACAACTTGTGACTAGACACAGATGAGGGGGAATTAAAAAGGCTAAACGCTCTAAATACTGTACATACAGGGTGCATTGCTCTCTGTTTTCCTTCTGACCTGTGCAAGAGTTCATGTCCACTTTAATACTTCAAATACCTACTTTGTTTATCATGATTATCATCCATCAAATCATTATTTGTATTGCTATATATATATGTTACGGCCAGAACCCGCAGTGTGGCCACTTCTAGTTCTGGCCGGCCACTTCGGGTTCTGGCCGGCCAATGTGCGAAGTGGCCGCAGCGCAGCGGCCAATATGAAAAATGTTTTGTTGACGCCGTCTTGCCGCGGCCAAATTGATGACAAACTTGCTTAATTTAATGAAATATAGCCGGCGGCAATGTAATAGATGAAGCCGCCGGCTTTCGCACTGCCTCTCCCCCCCCCCCCCCCTCTCTCCTCTCCCCGCCTCCCATACAATACGTAGCAGCCGGCGGGGACATGCAGCCGGAGAGTCATTCGTCGCGGCAGGGGAATCCTGCTGTTCCTGCAGAGCGGGTGCTGGCAGAAGCGATGTCTGCAGCCTCCCCGCTCTGCTGCCCCTGCTGCGACGAACTGCAATGTCTGCATGTCCCCGCCGGCTGCTACGTATTGTACGGGAGGTGGAGAGAGGAGGGAGGGGGGGATCGGGGAGAGGAGAGAGGCAGTGCGAAAGCCGGCGGCTTCATCTATTACATTGCCGCCGGCTGTATTTCATTAAATTAAGCAAGTTTGTCATCAATTTGGCCGCAGCAAGACGGCGTAAACATTACATTTCTCACATTGCCCGCTGCGCTGCGGCCACTTCGCATATTGGCCGGCCAGAACCCGAAGTGGCCGGCCAGAACTAGAAGTGGCCACACTTCGGGTTCTGGCCGTAACATATACATATATTTTAAACATACACTAACTGTATTATGTTATTGCGTCTTCACTGAAACATCAAAGAACATTACTGGGAAAAACAAATAACATTTATATCGCGCTTTTCTCCTGGCGAACTCAAAGCGCTAGAGCTGCAGCCACTAGGGCACACTCTATAGGCAGTAGCAGTGTTAGGGAGACCTTAGGCAACTAAGGTCTCCTACTGAATAGGTGCTGGCTTACTGAACAGGCAGAGCCGAGATTCGAACCCTTGTCTCCCGTGTCAGAGACAGAGCCCTTAACCATTACACCATCCAGCCACTGCTAAATGGATCTGTTTGGCCTTCACCTTGTTTATGATTGACTTTTGCTGGGTACAATGTTGCTTGATGTATAGTGTAGGGGTGAACTCTGCTTTGCTATGCCACTGGCTGCGGTCTCTGACCACGGCTGTTCAAAGACACGGAAAAGGCAACTCCTCACAAAGGTTTATTGAGAGGGCTTGGACAACAACAATAACATGAGTGCATCAGGGAGAACATGCTATCTGTAATAAAACACGCACAGTAGGCACACTGCAGGAAAACTGCTCTTTAACAAGGTTAGATGGGAATTACTTAACCAGTGCTAACTTCCACGTGTATCCCCTCCTTCTTATCTTTTCTTGAAAATCCGAGAATGTTAAAGGGTTCTGCCATGCATACAGTATCTTCTTTAACGCCCCTTTAAAGCGAACCCAAGGGGTGCAGCATGGCTTTAGATGGGACACAGAGGCATGTTCTCTGCCTCATGACATGTCTCTGTGTCCCCCAGACGCCATTCCCTGACCCCCCCCACCGCTGTACTATAGGCCCCAAGATTTTTGTCGCTGTCTCGAAGGGTAATGGGAGGAGGATAGGGATTCAAGAGTGGAACTCAGTTTGTGAAAATCTGAATTATGTGGAAAATCACTGGTTTACATGCATTTCTGTATTGTCTTATTGCTGTAGGTCACCCCTAAATATTGTCTGTAACCTTAACTAATGTCCAGTGCTGCGTAATATGTTGGCGCTTTATAAATACAATAAATAAATAATAAATTACAGTGAAATTTTTGGCCAATCACAAGACTCAGAAGCTTTGGGCCAATCAGAGAATCAGTATTGTGCCATAGAAGTCAGATTACCATGGAAATGTAAGCCAATTTAAAGGCTCTGAGGTATTAGGCCAATCAGAGAATGCATAATTTTACTCCGGTTGCCAATTGGAAATGCGGATTCTGTACATCCATGAAAAATAGCGGAATTAATTTGTTTGTTTTTTCTCTGTTTTTTTTTTATTTTCACATTTAACTAACTTTATTGGCAAAATAACAAAAAAAAATGTACATTCTGCGCATATGGATATGTGAAAATTCCGATTTATGTGGAGTTCTGTGGAGCATGACTGTCAGAAAACTGGTATTGTTTAAAAAGAAATAAATCAGGCACCCTATCCCTTTCAGTTCAGCTGTACTTTAATGAGATTTCCTGAGCATCACTTTCTAGATGTATGAAGTTTAGTGGCTTTCAGTTATGAAAGATAATACAATTGTGGATTATGGGTTTAAAGAGAGTCAGAGGTGGGCTCATATAATAATAATAAAAAAAAAAAAACTAAGGCTAACTCACCCGGGGGGCTGGGTGGATAAGGTAGCCGCCATCCACTCCACTCCATTCTCCGATACTCCTGAGGCCCCCATTTCCATTTCACTTTCAATTTTGTGACCTCTGGGTCACAACTCTAGAAGGAGAGAGATCTCTCTCTCCCAGCATGCAGGGAGGTGGGGAAGTGTCAGGGGGCGTGGCCAGGGAGACAGAGCTACCTAATGGCAGCTCTGGAAACGCTTTAGTAATGCCCCTGGTGGGCGTTTTGAACAGGGAATCCCTCTCCCACATGTTTACCTTCGAGAGAGCGCAGCAGTGGATGGGCAGAGAGTGGCATTGTGGGGACACAGGGGCATGTTATGAGGCAGAGAACATGTCTCTGTGACCCATCTGCCCCCCAAATAACACCTTGGGTTCTCTTTAAGCTCATTCCTATAAAATAGGAACGTCATAAATGTATGGTAGGAAGAATAGTGTGCAACTTTAGAAATATGTATTGGATATGCACCGTGTCCAGTTAATAGAGTGTACCTGAATCTAGATAACAAGGTTCATAAACTAATATCGCTGCCAAAAAAAATAAAAAAAATAAAAACAAATTAGCCCACATTGTTTACTCTGTGTGTCTCTGCTTATTATTCAGCAGAGACTTTCCTCATGCAGGACTAATGAGAGCGTAACTAATTCCTCATATAATTGTGAGAGTACCCTCCTCATATTGATCTGACAATAATAATTCACAGAGTACAAAGGTTTTTAAATCATAATCAATTTGTCCAAGGCCCCCAAACTCGATGTGAAATGTAAATGAACTTTGTTTACTCACCATAACCTTAATTTGTTGGGTGTTCCATAAACTTTCGCTTCAGAACAATAGGCAATTAACTGTAAGCTACACTGCTAAACACTAACAAGTAAGCATTTGTATGCAGATGACTGCACTGGCTTTGCATTCCAATTTCAAGGTTAAATATGATTTATACCGCCAATCTTGGGTACAGGATTTGCTGTGCATAGAATCTGGGTAAAATTGGAAAAAAGTCAACTATATTAATTAGAGGCTTTTTGAGCTTTTATGGGAAAGTGTGCAATATCTATCATATTTAAAAATATACTGGTTACTCACTTGACTTAAAGAGGAACTTCAGCCTAAACAAATATACCGTCATTAAGTTACATTAGTTATGTTAATTAAAATAGATAGGTAATATAATCTCTTACCCACCCTGTTTTAAAAGTTTGTGATTTCATGAGGGCAGCCATCTTTTTGGTTGAGAGAAGGTGGACAGGGAGCATGAGACACAGTTCCAACTGTCCTGTGTCCTGATCACCTCTCCCAGTTGCTAGGTAATGAGAACAACAACATCAGAAATCCCATTATGCTTTGCACAGCATCAGGGTAAAAATGCCCGGGCAGATTTTTTGATGGGGCAGAGCTTAGCTTCTGTGCAGCCAAAAATGAGGCTTGGATCAGAAAAACAAAGTTCTGATGCTGTGAAACTGTTTAAGAAACACCAAGCCTTTTCAGTGCTGCTGAGTACATTTTGTCTGGAGGTTCACTTTAAAGACACATATTTTACACCACAGCTAATATACAATAACAATTTTAAACCTGTAATGTATAACCGTTGTCCAAAATGAATGAGGATGTAAACTATATATTCTGGCGTATAAGACTACTTTTTAACCCTTAAAACTCTTCTGAAAAGTTTGGGGATCGTCTTATACGCCGGGTGTCTTTGCCACCATGATGTGGAATGTGCTGCAGTAATTGCAGCCTATTTAAGTCAAGAACACATGTAGCAATTCAGCGTGACCTTTCCTTGTACAGGGATGCCCTTGGAAGGGGCATTATGCGGCAGCTGACCCCCTGCTCCTTTGTTTTCCTCCTAATAGTACATTAACCTTTAACTAGCTTGGATGATACACTAACACATAATGACAGATGAGGGACAAGCTGTCTAAATGGATACAGCGATTATGAGGTGCAGATACAGCAGTTTGTTCAGCCCTTGCTCAAATCCAAGCTCAATTTCACTTGTGTGTAAAAAGTACAGTTTGCAGGAATGCTAAAAAAAAAAAAAAAAAAGAATCCTCTCCATAGAGGGCCTTTCAGGCTATCACAACCTGTCAGCACAATGTGAAAATTATATTGATCAAATGAAACCAATGATAATGAATGGGCGCAGTGTGTATATGTGTGTGGGCGTGTATATATATATATATATATATATATATATATATATATATATATATTATATATATATATATATATAAATATATATATATATATATATATATATATATATATATATATATATATATATATATACAGTATATATATTTATTATATAATGTTTTTTTTTATTATTTTGTTATCACATGCCCCACAATGCATCACTGCTCAATATGCAAATCATCCCTTTGTTGTCCCTGATAGCTAAATATACCTCTCGAACTGCTGGAATGCAATGAGAGCATTTTAATGCAGACCTGAACTCAGTACTTTCTCTCTGCTCTAAAAGACAAGCAACAGAATAATATCATTTAACAGCTTGACGACCGCGTCACGCTGATGGGCGTGATCACGGCGGCAGAGCCAGGACCGCCCAACGCCAATTGGCGTCAAGTCCTGGGGCAGGGTTTTGCAGGACATTGCGTGTGTCGATGCGATCGCCACTAGGAGGCTGTTAGGCTGTCTAATAACACTGCACAGTGCTGCGATCTAAGGCAGCGCTGTACTGGGGACAGCCGTGTGACACGGCTGTCCCCTTGGGAGGCAAGAGGGCGATCGTCTGTCATAGGCTGATGCTATGACAGCTGATCGCACTGATTGGCTGGCGGGGGGAGGGAGGGTAGTAAAAATTAGGAAAAAAAAGCAGAAATTTACTACAAAACAAAACATATAAATATTTACAACAACAAACAAACATCCTGGGAGCAATCACAGCCCCCCTCACAGCCCACCAACAGAAATCTCTGTTGGTGGGCAGAAAAGGGGGGGATCACTTGTGTGCTGAGTTGTACGGCCCTTCAGCGAGGCCTTAAAGCTGCAGTGGCCTCTATTATAAAAATGGCCTGGTCACTAGGGGGGTGTAAGCATGTGGTCCTCAAGAGGTTAAAGAAAAAACATTTCTTTTTTATAGCTTACAGAACTTCTGCAATACATTTTCAGTGTGTCTACTTCCTGATTTCAGAAAAGCAGACAAAAAGTTAACATCTTGTGTTTACATATTAGCTGTGTCTGCGGAGGACTATCACATTTCTGTGCTGACACAGCTGAGAGATCAAATTACACTTATGTTACTTGAAGATGAAAGGGGATGAGACAGGCTCTTCTATCTAAAAATACACAGGATACATTTCTCTGTTTTCCTTGTGTCCAGTGCAAGAGTTTACATTCACTATACTATTATAGAGCCCCACTAATCCAACATTCATAAACAAAGAATTGCAAATTTGCAATAATCAGAAATCTGTTGACACTTATCTTACATTTTGCTATGGAGTGCCTCTGTTTGTTTCTGTACATAAAACATATAAGAAAACTTAAATAATGTTTGTAAAAAGTATCTAACTATGTAGATCAGGACTGAAGGTATTCCCAATAAAAGCACATTTTCATTCTAAAGTGGTATATTACTCCCCCAAAACTAACATTACAGTAGCTACTTTTAGTTATATAAAAGAACATTTTAAAGTAATCCTATAAATTCTCTGTATGTAAAACTTATACTTCCACTGCAGAGAGCAGTGCAGGATATCTTATCTCTGGCCAATGGCAAATGTAATCATTGCTGGCTAAAGCTCTCTAAGGCATGTGCCTTCACTCTGCCCCCTCCTTTTCTGCTGAAGGGACTGAGCTGTTGTCAGGGTGATCATGTCTGTTCAGCAGGGGAGGGGGTGGGAGCAGAATGAAAACAGCAGCAGAGAGTGTCCTCTGCTTTTGACAATGCGACAGAGATAAGCTATCTTGAACTGCTGTCTGCAGGATGTGTGGGCTTTCAAATGTTATTTTATGAGTTTTAAGAGTAGTTACGTAGTTACAGAAATGCTAGATACCACTGTAGAGGACCAGTATTGCAAAAATTGTAACATTTAAAATACATGTAAACACATATATGTATTTCCCTCCTATCCCCATCCCCTATCCTTGGGCTGGTAACTATTTATTATTTATGTGCATATATTAAATGATTGTAAACACTAATCCATACAACTGCTTATGTGTGTGGGGAATCTTAGTGAATATCGGCTCATTGGTGATGTGGAAGAAAAGATAATTGATGAAGAACAGCTAAATGGTGGTGAATGATTGTATGTAAATATTGCAGAGAGCATTGGTCTGCAAACCAGGGTGTTGAGGGGAGTATGCATGTTGCTGTGTGTACACCTCATTTTTATTGATTTTTATGAACATGTTTTTTATTCATTTTTATGCCCGATCCATGACGTGACCATATGTATATTTTATAAAGAATTTTAATTATATATTTTTTGACATGAGAAAGTAAATTAAGACACAAACAGTAATATGCAGAAAAAGTGGAACTTGAACTTGGGAAGGAAATATTGAAACTGTTGCCATGTACACTATGACCTATGACCCCATTAACATGGGGTCGGACGATTGGATGATTGGTATAAAGGAAGTGATAATGAGTGCAGCCTCGGACTAGCAAAACCCTCCTGAAGAAGGCCAACGTCTATCGGCAGAAACGCGTTGAGGTTTCTCCCTTCTTTTAACTTTAATTTGCTTGGTGGAGACTGAGGACGAAGTGATATACCGCGTAAGCGCTTAGCGGATATTCACAGGGCAAGTTCCAGAGGTCTTTTGTTGAGTGGTGACGTCACCCATAAACACCAATAGGAACGTGAAGCCAGCTGGGCGGAAGTGCGGCGAGCGGAGCACTGTATTCTTCACACGGAAGTGACGCATGCCGCATTAGGCCAGCGTGGAAGTACACGGAGAGAGCTGTGTAACAGCGGACGGTCCCAGCTTTGCGGTTGATGGTAGGATTATCGGGAAGGACATTTAGATCTTGCAGGATCTTGCTATACTGAACTGTAAGTGAACAAATCCTTAATATATAACTGGATCTATCAGCCCATTGATCCTCTGAAAGCGGGACACTGTTAGAAGAAATACTCATTAGGACGAACTCCTTTTTTGCATAAGGTCTCACATAGTTTATGTATATAGCACAGTGGGAACTCCATACCCCGAATTTTGAAGCTGTCTAGTCTCTTTTTTTAGAAGGGCCCTTCTATAGTGTGCATGTAGAGGTGGTGTGGAGTGGATGAGTGAATTGCGGGTGGTTTAAGATGTTTTTATTCTGTGAGTTTGATATTGTTGAATAAAGAAAGACCTATTATACTCTTAGCGCGTGTTAGACTCATACATACATATATGTATTTCTCCAAGATTAAAATGAGCTATAAATTACTATTCTCCGATGTTTCTGTCACATACAGTAGCTAGTAGCAATCTGACAAAACTGATTTTGGACTAACCCATCTCCTCATAGGGTATTCTGAGGGCTTCCTTTATTTCAAAAGCATTTAGTGATTGACAATTTTTCAGTCCAACTGGCATAATAATGTGCAAGCAGGTAGGAAAGGCAGCCAACATCTTTGTGTAGATCCCTTTCAGAGATTGTTTCTGTAAAAAATAAACAAAGTACTTAACATCCCCCATGAGGAGATGGACTAGTGCAAAACCTGTCAGTTCTGTCACATGTCTTCTACCTATTGTAAGTAACAGCAACTTAGAAGAAAAGTGGTTTAAGTCTCATTTTACTCTGGAAGAAACATACTTCTTATTTGTATGTGTTTACATGTATTTTAAATTGTACAATTTTTTTTCCACAATAGTGATCCTTTAACTCTCTGGGCGATACAATTACATCACCCAGGAGAGGGCGCAGCACTTTTTAAAAAAAAAAATTTCTAAATCATGTAGCTAGCCTAGCGCTAGCTACATGATAGCCGCTGTGTAGCGGCATCCCCCCACCCCCTCCGATCGCCTCAGGCGATCAGCGCAAGCAGGAGATTCCGTTCAGAACGGGATCTCCTGCTAGGCTTCCCCGTCGCCACGGCGATGCTCGCTATGACGTCACCGACGTCATTGACGTCGTGACGTCAGAGGGAGTCCCGATCCACCCCTCAGCGCTGCCTGGCACTGATTGGCCAGGCTGCGCAAGGAATCTGGGGGGGGGCTGCACGGCACGGCGGGTAGCGGTGGATCGGCGGCGAGTGGGCGGCGATCGGAAGTTACACGCAGCTAGCAAAGTGCTAGCTGCGTGTAACAAAAAAAAATTATGCAAATCGGCCCACCAGGGCCTGAGAAATCCTCTGCGCGACATACCCCGAGCTCAGCTCGGAATTATCGCCCAGGAGGTTAAAGAGGAACTGCAGTGAAAATAACATAGTAAAAAAAGTCCTTAATTTTTACAATAATTATTTATAAATGATTTAGTCAGTGCTGACCCATTGTAAAATCTTTCCTCTCCCTGATTTACATTCTGAAATGTATCACATGGCGACATCTTTACTGCTTTCAGGTGATGTCTGTGGGAGACAACAGCTGTTATTTCCCACAATGCAACAAGGCTCCCAAAGTGTGATGTCAGGTCCTAGGTGCTGACATCACACTGGGGGAGGGGTTTCACCAGAATATCAGCCATGCAGAGCCCCCTGATGATCCGTTTGAGAAAAAGTAAAGCTTTCTCATGGGAAAAGGGGTATCAGCTACTGATTGGAATGCAGTCCAATCCTTTGTTACAGTTCCTCTTTAAGTAAAAGAAATCTGCTTTTACAGGTGAACAGTTTCACTTCCAAAATAACTTCACAATCTAACTCCTTCAGTTTGAGTCAAAGTGATTTATCCAAGTTGCTGACACCGGCATACGAGCTAAAGTTTCTCCTTGGCATTGTTATTCAGCCAGTGCATTAAATGTGAGCTTCCAGCCTGATAACTCTTGTTGTTAGAGGAAAGAAATCCGGTAAATCCATGTGTGGCTCGCCGGACTAACTACACTTTCCATTATATACTGTATATTTCCAGCCTTCTCCATAAAACAGTCTTTGACCAAAAATAAACCCATATAACTTTTAAAATGGATTAACGGGATAATAAAAGATTAGGACATTGCATTTATTGATTAGTTATGTAATTATTTCAGAAAGAGGGGCTATAAACTGCGGATAATAGCTTTGTTCCGAGGCAAGCACAAGCTCCACTGCATGCTGACTAGGTGTCTGCTGTTCCGTGGGCTTTGTTTCACTGACAAGATGAACTTTCCAAAATATTAACTGCTTTCCCCATGATAGTAGATTAGAAAATTTCAGCTGATCTTTGAGAAATGTTTCTAGCCTTGTACATAAAAGGAAAGTGCGGCACATAAAAATGAGCAGTCGGGTTAAAGATGAACTGCGAGCACAAAGACTATTTTATCTTTCAAATGTGGCTGTCATGTGTATTACAGAAAGAAAAATCTCACCTTCGGCATGGCGGTGATTTTGTGTGATTGAGTGCAGAACGTAGTGCTGGTGGTACTGCCTGCCAGTGGTGTTCCAGTCCATTGGGAGATCACTCCTCTTACGGGGCTGTTATAGAATCGGTGAACTTATGACATGAATATGTTAGGTCAACTCCAAATTAGTCCATGTGTTATGGTTTCAATTGGCTCTTTAATGCATTACTCATTGTGCTCTCTGAAGATATCTGAGAACCCACTTTTTCTATTTTGTGCACATGCAATTCCTTTTATCAGTGGACATACTGCCCAGGCTAGAGCTCATTCCATTTTTACCCTCCTCTTTCATGTACAGTAAACTTTCTTGTCCATGTCCAGATGCCGCCTTGACCAGCAGCCTGGGAGCCCCATGGAGAAAAATGTTAAGCAATTTACTGCAGTAAATAACTTGCTGTTTTTCCCTGGGAGAAAGGGGAGGTGGGGCCACACAGGGAGTCGGATGATGCGGGATCTTCGGGATGGCTTCGGGGGACACGACTTCTCAGGTAAATATAACTTTCTATTACAGGGAGACTGCTGGATTTTCGATTTGAGGCTGGAGATCCATTTTAAAGAGGTGTAATCATGTTTGGTTTGAAGTTCGGTAGGGACGCTCATTCAGATTGAGCAAAAATGAAATTTCCGACTGGAAATCGGCATTACCGCAACTCTGTAATTTTAGCCCAATCACAGAACTTGGAAGCATTGGACCAAAAGACTACTTGGAGATCAGAATACAGAAATCGTAAATCTGCTGAATTGGTAACAGGCATTGGTAGAAATTGTAATTTCTGCGGAATCGTAAATTGGCATTTTTGACCATCCCTATAGTTCGAGACCATGCTCCTCTTCAGGTAATACCGTGGCCATGATGCACCTGTGCAAGCATTGCCATGCCTGCACAGTAACACAGAGCCACTTATCAGAGACGCGTATAGTGACCTTACAACTGCACTGTGTGTACTCCTGATCGTTATTGCCTGAAGAAGCGGGAACATACCCGTGAAACGCATTGCATTGTATGTTGAAGTATATAAATACATTTGTTTGTACTAAAACTGACAGTATCAGGTCTGCTTCGCGGAGATGAATCCACCACTAGAGATGGCTCGACCCTCCAATTTTCGGTTCGCGAACCACGAACCTCCGCAAAAGTTCGGTTCGTGTGTACTTTAACAAACCGCAATAGACTTCAATGGGGAGGCGAACTTTGAAATCTAGAAACATTTATGCTGGCCACAAAAGTGATGGGAAAGATGTTTCAAGGGGTCTAACACCAGGGGGGGGGGGGGGCGCATGGTGGAGTGGGATACACGCCAAAAGTCCCGGGGAAGAATCTGGATTTACACAAAGCAGCTTTTTAAGGGCAGAAATCTCATTGCATGCTAAATTGGAGGCCTAAAGTGCTTTAAAACATCTTGCATGTGTATACATCAATCAGGGAGTGTAATTAGAGTACTGATTCACACTGACACACCAAACTCACTGTGTAACGCACCGCAAACAGCTGTTTGTGTTGTGACGGCCATGCTGGACCAGTGCGCACCATGGCCAGAGTGCAGGCGATGGCGGTTTTCAAGCCCATATGGTCGGGCTGAGGTAGCTGAATGACAGAACAACAGTAACTGAGTGTCCAGCTGATCGAATTTGGTCTGTTCACAATGAAGCAATGACCTTATTATCTTGGGTGCCCCCCCCCCCGAGACACTCATATAGCCGGCAGTCATTGCTTCATTGTGATATGCAAACCCCTTCACCGCGGCAAGGTAACGATCACAAAGGGGAATTAACACATGTACATGCCTTTTGTTTTGTCGTTGCAGCTGCAGTGCAGCCAGAAAACTTAGGCAGACATGTACACGCACCAGAAAAATTATTATAGGGGCCGCTGGCCTTAAAAATTCAGGAATCCACCTGGAGTCCTGGACCCTGTTGGTGGTGGCGGAGAAGGAAGTCAAGCGGCCTGCAGGCAGAGATGCTGTGTGGGGAGCGACTTAGTCATGGGGCAGGCAGTCACACGGCATGCAGGCAGAGATGCTGTGTATGGGGACTGACTTAGTCTTCGGGCGGGCAGTAGCCTGCTGGGATCCATGCCTCATTCATTTTGATAAAGGTGAGGTACTGAACACTTTTGTGACTTAGGCGACTTCTCTTCTCAGTGACAATGCCTCCAGCTACGCTGAAGGTCCTTTCTGACAGGACGCTTGAGGCAGGGCAAGACAGAAGTTGGATGGAAAATTGGGACAGCTCTTGCCACAGGTCAAGCCTGCACACCCAGTAGTCCCATTACTCCTAACTGCCACTCAGCCAAGGAGGAGGATGACAGCGAAGAGGATGTAGCAGGAGGAGAGGAGGTGGCAGCAGGCCTGCCTGCAAGCCGTGGAGGTGTCACAAGTTCCACTGCACAGCTATGTACTCCCTGCTTGCCAGCGGTCACCAGGTTGAACCAATGGGCTGTACCTGCCCTGACCATGCTTGGCAGACCAGGCATCCGTGGTCAGGTGGACCCTTGACCCAACGCTGTGTGCCAGAGATGACACCACTTGCCTCTCAACTTCATGGTACAGT
The DNA here is from genome assembly GCF_040937935.1 of Hyperolius riggenbachi. Taxonomy (NCBI): domain Eukaryota; kingdom Metazoa; phylum Chordata; class Amphibia; order Anura; family Hyperoliidae; genus Hyperolius; species Hyperolius riggenbachi. Next base: position 506,093,862 of record NC_090647.1, on the reverse strand, counting down.
TTGGGTATCGGCTTTTTTGAAAAATAATTGCGGCCTGGTATCTTCCACTGCAGTGTCCCAATGGCCACAAATTTAGGGAAGGCCTCAGAGTCCACCAGCTGCTAAGGTAAAACAGACAGTGCCACCAGTTGTTTCTGATGACGAGCTCCCCCTGCTTCTTTCAGAAGCTCGTCTCCCCCTACTCCTCTCTGACTCCCCCTCTGAACTGTCCCCCTGTTCATCTCCTCTATTGGGAACCCACGTGGTATCTGTATCATCATCCTCCCCAGCTTGCTTCAGACACCTCATAAACTGCACCAACAGCAGGTACTTCATCATCCTCCTCCTCACACGTTACGTTCATAGTGTCGCCTAACTCAGACATATGAGGTGGTGTAACTTGCTTAGCGCCTTCATCTTGTTGTAACAAGAATGGCAGTGCATCAGTGATTTCACAACCAAATAACTCCTGTGAAATGTCAAATGCAGCAGATGTGGTGCTTGTAGTAGCGCTGGTGGCTGCGGAAGATGAGGTGTTCTGTGTTAAATAGTCAACCATGTCCTGACAATCTTGGGAGTTGATGGGACATGCCTTCTTCTGAGAACTGTACTTTGGGCCAGGGCTGCGTGAAATCACGTCACCGCGACCTCAAACCGACCTGCTGGTTGGCCTGCCTCTGGGTCTGCCCCTGCCTCTACCTGTTTTGTCCATATCGGGGGGGATGAAGTAAAAGGTATGCACTGACTTGACTAACAAAAATGTGCAGTCACACAGGTGCAGTGAAAGGTATGCAGTGGCTGCTATTACAATACAATGTGCAGATGTCACACAGATGCAGTTAACAGGTATGCTCGGAGTGGTATATTACACAGCATGTGGTCACACAGGTAGTGTGAACAATTATGCAATGACTGTGTGATGATTTGCTCAGCTGCCTGTGCAGGCAGGCAGCCCTTTGACCATTGTGTAGCTTTACATGCTGCAGGATTCTGGAAAGAAGAGCTTCTGTCAGTTTTGCAGCTTGTGCTTGCAGAGGAATTTGCATACGTTGTCATGCAAATTGCCTGGCCACATTCATTGGAGGCGTGTACTATAAGTACTATGTCTTTCCCACAATGCTTCGCTGGTCATAAGGATTACGTCCTATGTAACACTCCTGGTGGGGTGTCAGCCTTGCTCTCTGTTTGAACATCAGCTTAGAGTAATTCATGAATCTGCGCTAGGCAGATTTCCCTAGTGCAGTTAGGATTGTATTATCTGTATTGCCTGTTCTGTCTTGTCTTGCCTGTTGCCATTGTCCTGTCCCTACGGTGGTCGAAAGGAAATGGTTCTGATCTCTGTTCTCGGAGTATAGCTGGTGCAGCGGTTGCTACCAGCTATCTCTTCTGTTCTGTCTCCTGGGATCGCGCTAGCTACTTTTCGCTAGCGCTGGGGATCCTTCTGTTCTGTCTCCTGGGATCGCGCTAGCTACTTTTCGCTAGCGCTGGGGATCCTTCTGTTCTGTCTCCTGGGATCGCACTAGCTACTTTTCGCTAGCGCTGGGGATCCTTCTGTTCTGTCTCCTGGGATTGCGCTAGCTACTTTTCGATAGCGCTGGGGATCCTTCTGTTCTGTCTTCTGGGATCGCGCTGGCCACTTTTCGCTAGCGCTGGGGATCCTTCTGTTCTGCTACTCTGTACCTGGATCGCGCTAGCCACCTTTCGCTAGTGCTGTGGATCCTATCTCTCGCTTGTCCCTGTTTTCGTGTGTCTGTCTTGTCTGCTACGCTTGCTGGAGGCTCAGTGAGGTAACCGTTAAGCAAGCGCTCGCGTCCTCTGTTTCATGTTTGTCTGTTAATGGTTAGTTAGGCGTGCTTGTCTCTATTGTGCTTATCACGTGGAGACCGCGCATAACCGCGTGCATTGTTGCGAATGAGTGCGGTGTTCGCGGTTAGCTAGCGTTTGTTATTTTCCGTATCTCCTCATTGTTTTATTTGTTGTGCCTTTGCTACCCTCGTATTCTATTCTGATCTGCCTTGTGTCACGTCTGGCACCTCTCTCGATCGCGTTTCTATTTCATATCTGCTGTTGTATGTGCGCGGTTGCGGGGTGGCGACTGGATTGGCGCACACACATACAACCTGTCCCTTTGCTCATTTTCATTTGCAATCGCCTCTCTTGCGATTGCGTTCTGCGCTTCGTACAATTCCTGTCTGGCATTTGTGGAGGTACAGAGGATTGGTTCCTCTTCACTCCCCAGCGCCATCTGCCGACAGGAATTTCCCTCTACAGGTGCGTAGCACCTTTTGCTGGGTGCCTGCAATTACATGCTTGTGGAGGATTTCCGCCGTGTCAGCGCACGCGTTGTGCGCTGATCACGGAGAAAGTTCCACAACCGTTGACTGGTATTACAAATGTGCTCCTGTCACAAACAGACAGGTACCAGACAGGCACAGTGACACTGCGTGCGCTCACATAGGTAGGTTGGTGCATTGAAGTGAACAACAGGTAGGTATATGCAGTGATGGGTATTACGATGTGCACCTGTCACACACAGACAGGTACCGGACAGGCACAGTGACACTGCGTGCGGTCAAGTAGGTAGGTGGGTGCACTGTGAACAACAAGTAGTTATATGCAGTGATGGGTATTACAAATCAGCGCCTGTCACACACACAGGTAGTCACTGAATGGGCTGGGCCTGGCAGTGGCACACACAGTAGGAATTTCCAAGGCTGTATATGTAACACAAGTGTCTGTGGGACACACACACGCACACACACACACACACACACAAAAAAAAATAGATCACAAGAACAACATTAGCTCTCAAAAGAGCTGTTGAGGATGAGGAGTGCTTTTTAGCAATAAGGATCAGCAAGAAAGAGCAACCTAACAAGCCTAACTTAGCTTCCCCTAATGTCTCTGCAGCAGCTCTCCCTTCTCTAATTACTACAGGCACACGAGTGAGTGAAAAGCCTGACGCTGCCTGCGTTTTATAAGAGGGGTTGGGGCTCCAGGAGGGAGTGTAACCTGATTGGCTACAATGTGCCTGCTGACTGTAGAGGGTCAAAGTTGACCCTCATGATGCACTATGGGGGTGAATCGAACTTCCAGTATATTTTGCGGTTCTCCGCGATCACTAACCCCGGAAGTTCGCCGGTTCCTGTTCGCCGGCGATCCGTTCGAGCCATCTCTATCCACCACCACCTCCCGTGGAATGTTAAAGTTTTTAGATACATTTTATTTTGTTGGCACCTCTGTTCTCCTTACAATATATTACCCCTGGTGGAGGGTTTGAATTCCCTTTCTTCTCATAATCTACAGGGAGCGACATCTTAATCCTGAGCGAGGACAGGCCTAATCTCCTCACCTGCCTACAAAGTGGTTGCCTAATTGGTAACCCTGACTTGTGAGTATATCTATCATATACTTTTCAATTTACCTATCACCCAACTTACTACATTGGGCTCTCGGTGTCCCTCCTTTTTCTTTTACAGAGCCACATATGCACGAACAGCTCCAGCTTACTGTGCAGGTGCAGCCCTACTCGCGCAGGCGCAATACAGCCACGCTCGTACCTGAAGTGGTTAGTGTGTACACAGCCTTAGCAAGGCTCCTGTGCCTACCAGGTGCCCAACATTCCCAAAAATTTCAATAGCCTATGCCCTGGGGGAACTCTCGGTATCTCAAGAGCACAGAGTAGCACAAAATGATGCAGTTTACCTTCAATTTCAACCATGACTGTGTGAAACTTAAACTGATTATGCCAATAATGGCATGTTTAAGAACCCGGAAAGTCACATATAAATTTGACAAGTTACTTGATAAGAGTTGTAATCCGGCTTTGATTGCAAAAATACAGAATTCTGAAAACAATTTAGCAAAGTAATTAGTCTCCTTAAGGAGGTGTAATCATGTCAAAGTAAACATTTGTCTGTTTTGATTTCTGATGACATTGAGTGGGATTTTCCTTGCATGGAGGAGAGCTTGCATCACTTAATTGTTTTCTATAACCTCAAGTCACCCTAATCCTGCCGAGGAGCTGTTGGGGATAATAACACTATGGAAAATTTCAGAGCTGTCAGTCCTTTATCACCTCTGTAAACAGTTCTCTGTTATCCACACTTTTTAGCAGATAATAAAGAAAAAAATCAAGAAAACCATCAAAAATGCTATGGAAAGAAAAAAAAATTCTGTAAAATATCTTAAGAAATCAAATAACATAAATATTTTTATTATCTTAAAGTTTATTGTTGTTGTTGTTATTATAAGTGTCAAAGAACGGTTGAATACTGTATACTGTAATTTTTTTACCGCTAACAGTAGCAGGAACGTAAAGGCAGGGAACACACTTGGACTGTTTTTGTGCGTATTTTCTCCACAGTAAAACTGAGAACTCATGTTAATCAATGGGCTAGTTCACACTTAATATGTTGTTCGCATGCAGAAAAAAAACTGACATACTGCATGATGACTCTGCACATGTTGGCAGTTTCCTCTATCATTTACATCAGCTGCTGTGAAAAAAACGTGCGTGTTTTCCTGCATGGAAACACACTTGGTGTGCAGAAAAACGCGCGCGGAAAACTGAAAGTCAAGTGTGTTCCCTGCCAAAGGGTACCTAAACTAAAAAAAACCTGTACTGAGTAAAACTATTTAAAATAAACACATGAGGTAACTTCAAATGGACATTTCATAGTTACCTTGCCATCAGTTCCTCTCAGAAGCTCACCATTTTCTTCTGACAATTATCCCTTCCAGTTCTGACAATATTTTGTCAGATCTGAAATATATCAGTTGCTGTCAGTAAAATATCAGTTGCTGTCAATTATAGCTGAGAGGAAAACTGATGTACCAGGTAGTGTCCATGTTTCCCTATGGCTCAAGTGGGTGATGTTACAGTTTAACTGTGTGCTGACCAGAAAGCGGTTATGGGTAATGCCCATTTTCAAAATGGAGGACAGAAAATTCCCTTGATCACAGTGAACAAATAGGACGCGGGACAGGAGAAAGACACTGAGGGGTAGAGTACATGGAAGGTGAGTATGACTTGTGTATGCTTATTTTGACTTTTAATCTTCAGTTCAGGTTTTCTTAAAGAGGTGCTGTAAGCTCCTCACCTGCTCGCCGCCTGTGTATAGATCACATCCACATTATAGGGAAAAACCTGGCTTTTATTAGGATTTGACCTATATTTATTTTGTTTTTACCCCTTCAAGCCTTTAGCCACGCCCACCAGGAGACTTTCATCCGCGGAAGTATATTAATTAGCCCTAGCCCCATTGCCTCATGGGTAGTGACGTGTGAACAACGTCACTAGAGGCTCTATCTGCGCTGGGGATTACTGCATCCTCTCCTCCTCCCTGCAGAGTGGAGATCTCCTGTCAATAGACTGCACACGCTGCCTGTTATCAGCGATGCTGCTCCTGCTGTCTGTGAGCATCAGCTGATTAATTTATTATGCACAGCCAGGGCATCTTAGCAAGGCACAGGAGGGCACCATGGACTGCATGATGGGGGACAGCAAGACATCTGCCAAAATAAGCAAATTATTTATCCCTTTATTTTTTTTCTTATATCTTCCCCTGGTCCTGAATGATACCTAGTTGGAATTTAATGCTGAAGGGGGGTGTGGGGTTCTGCAACAGAGCAGAGTATTCTATGGGCAAATGTTCCCCACCCCCTTCATTTCAGGTGGTGCAGCCCGAAGCTGTGAATCATGTGTAGCCACTAGCCAGTGCTGAGCAGAGGACAGCCAGACCCTGTACAGCTTCCTTGGCTAGATTGGAGTAAGGTATGTGTCTGATCCTGAGCTTCTCTCCCTCCCCCCATAAGAAACTTCACAGCTCGACATTTGGAGGCTGCCTGTTAAGAGAGAAGATGGGGCAGTGATTGGGAATCTACATACTTCTGCAGGCTGGCAGCATGAGAGAGGCATCACACACACTATGGAAAGATGCAGGAGAATCACATGATGGCAGCTGACAGAGAGAGAGAGGGTAACCCTGGCTGCAGAGAGAGAGCTGCTTGTGTAATACCTGACACAGGCAGGAATCCTGGTCTGCAGAGGTATCCCTCTGACCAGCTGTAACCTGGGATCTGTGTAAATATCAGTCAGCTCGCCTCTTGACATTTGTCCTCCTCCTTTACTTCTCTCTAAGGCCTTGTGCACATTGCGTTCCACTCGTGTTTGCGTTGGGCTTTTCTTTAAACTTTTTTTTTTTTTATTCCCGGTGCTTGGGTGGGGGTTGCGTTTTTGTGAAAAGCGCTTTTCTAAGCGCTATTCCTGAGCATTTTTTAATTCACTCCCTGACACAAGTCAGGAAGTGAACTCTTTGAAGCTTTGCGCTTAGAAAATTGTTTTTCTAAGCGCTCTTACTCTGCGATTAATTTTGGCACTTCGTGAACTCTTGTACCCAGAAATAAATAAATACAAAGTATTCATTCATTAAACCACTCGGGAAATCGCAATTCAAAGTGCATTTTCAAGCACTTTGCAATTTCTCTATATTTTCTATTGAGCACAAACCGCTCAAAAAATGGTACAGGTAGCGCACTTGCGATTCAATAGAAAGGGGAACGCTCATATATGAACACTCCCATAGGAAATCATTGCACAAGTGCTTTCAGAGCGATTTACGATATCACCAGCACTTTAAAAAAATCTGCAAATGTAGTGTGAACAAGCCCTTAACCCTTGAAAGGCCAACACTAAGGGCTCCTTTCCACATGCGCACTTTCAGACGCACTTATGGAAACGCAATCGCAGCAGACAGTGCATAGACTGCACTCTCTGGTGTTTCCATACATGCATTGCGATTTATCACTGAATTAGTGCCTGCATTTTGGGGCGATTGCGCCTGCGATCCCATTATAATGAATGGGATCGCAAGCACTGCCCCAGTGACAGTCACAGGCAACGCAGAGCTGCGCTGATGCATGGCTGCTGCATTGCTAAATGGAAACGAGCCCTAAGCCTTTGAAAACACGGGCCAGCAAGTCCTCTCAGAGCATGCTGAGACTTGCAGTTCCCTAAAATATAGTTAAAGGGAGGCTTAAATTGATTTAAAAAAATGATTTTAACTTCCCTGGGGCTCCCTGGAGTACTCCTGTGCCTACGATGTTGGTTCAACTCTCTCCAGTAAGCAGCAGCAACCCGTGCAAAGCTGGCTGGTCGCCGCCAGTCAGCGTCTACTGTGCATGCGCACCCTGATTGCGCTCCTAAGGAAGGGAGCAATTTGCGCATGTGAAATAGCAATTTTCGCATACTGCACATGCGCAGAACACTCCCAGCCACTGGAGCGTGATGAGGCGCATGGCAGGCTAGCATTGTTCGGGTTGCCGCTGCTTGCCGGAGGGACTTGGACTGACGTCATGGGCACTGGATGACTCCAGGGGGCTGCAAGAAGTAAGTTAAAATCATTTTTAAAATTTAACTTAACCTCCTGAGCGTTACGCCACTCAGGAGGTGATGCAACTTTGTGCCCCCCGCTAAATAAATGTGCTGCAAAACCTTCTGCTAGCACTAGGCTAGCTGGTAAATGAGTCCTGCACCCTCCGATCCCCACCGCTCCCGTTTATACATTACGCCGCCTGGATCCAGCGATCGGCGTAGCCTCCCCAGCCAGCTCCGGTCTTCACTATGGGGAGTATCGCACATGACATCACTGACGTCATGCGCAAACCCGATCCTCCCCATAGAAAGACCAAAGCTGTGCAGGGAGGCTGCGCGATCGCTGGATCCAGGCAGGGTAATGTATAAACGGGGGGATTGCGGAGGGGAGCGGAGGGTGCAGGACACATTTACTAGCTAGCCTAGTGCTAGCAGAAGGTTTTGCAGGTATTACAGCACATTTATTCAGCGGGGGCACTCAGGAGGACAGATAACGGTATGTCCGACAGTGTCGGGCATACCGCTAAGGAGGTTACATGACACATCCAAGATCTCCAAAAAAATTGAGATCTACTTACCCGGGTCTTCCTCCAGCCCCAGGCAGCTGACATGTCCCTCGCTGCAGCTCCGATGGCTCCCGTTCCCCTCCGGTGCAGACGCAAGGTCGGCATCTACTGCGCCTGAGCGAGCGCCGCTGTCAATCACTCACACGTAGTGGGGAGTGTACTGCACACAACGCTCCTGACTACTTGTGAGTGATTGACAGCGGCACTTCTGCAGACGCAGAAGACCCCGATCTGGCAAGGTCAGCATCTGCACCGGAGGGGACCGGGAGCCACAAGAGCTGCGGCGAGTGACATGTCAGCTGCTGGGGCTGGAAGACCCGGGTAAGTAGATCTAATTTTTTGGCAACCTCAGATGTGTCCTTAAAGAGAGCCTGTAACAAAAAAAAGTTCCCCTGGGGGGTACTCACCTCGGAAGGGGGAAGCCTCAGGGTCCCAATGAGGCTTCCCCCACCCCTGTAGCTGAAAGAGTAACTGTTAGCCCCCAAATTGAAATTTAAATCTCTATTGCAATGTTTTATTTAGTATTTAAGTGAGCCAAAAAGCCAATGCAGAACTTAAAAATCAATCTAATTTTTTTACTATGTAGCCTTTTCCCCCAGCTCCGGACCCAAAAAGCCGCATATCAGATACTGCTTAGCATTCAGAGCATGCCTATGTCTGGCCGACCCCCCTCTCCCCCCCAGGACCAGGTGCCAATATATTCTCCCCACCAAACAGCTGACCGCTCTGACACGGAGAGAGAGCGGGAGCACTTCCAGCGCCGCCACCGCAGAGCAGCCGCCGCTGAGTCACATGTGAGAGAGATGCACGGCGGCGGCTGCTCTGCGGTGGCGGCGCTGGAAGTGCTCCCGCTCTCTCTCCGTGTCAGAGCGGTCAGCTGTTTGGGGTGAGAATATATCGGCACCTGGTCCTGGGGGGGAGAGGGGGGTCGGCCAGACATAGGCATGCTCTGAATGCTAAGCAGTATCTGATATGCGGCTTTGCGTCTGGAGCTGGGGGAAAAGGTTACATAGTAAAAAAATTAGATTGATTTTTAACTTCTGCATTGGCTTTTTGGCTCACTTAAATACTAAATAAAACATTGCAATAGAGATTTAAATTTCAATTTGGGGGCTAACAGTTACTCTTGAAGGCAGTCCAGCGCTGGCTCCCCCGAAGACTCCCGGTGTCCTCCCTCAACAAGCCTGTCAAGCACTAATAAGCGCTGACTTATTTACCTCTCCTGGCTCCAGCGGGGGCACTGTTGCGGCTCTCTGCACAGAGATAGGCGAAAATAGCCGATCTCCGGCGGGTCCGCTCTACTGCGCAGGTACAGGAGACTTGCGCCTGCGCAGTAGAGCGGCCCGACGGAGATCGGCTATTTTCGCCTATCTCTGTGCAGAGAGCCGATACTGCGCCTGCGCTGGAGCCGGGGAGGTAAATATTTACATCGCTGCCATTCTGGGAGGATTTTCGCCGCTCCTGTGGGACCGAGGAGGACGGGGGAAGCCTCAATAGGATCCGGAGGCATCCCCCACTCGAGGTGAGTACCCCCAGGGGAGGTTTTCTTTGTTACAGGTTTTCTTTAAAGAGACTCAGACGATTTAAAATAATAGATTTATACATACCTGGGGCTTCCTCCAGCCCCATCCTCATGGATCACTCCCACACCACCGTCTATCGCCGATACCTGGTTTTGTAACTTCGGCCAGACAGTTCGGCCAGTTTTCCACATGCCCAGTGACTCCCTCTGTCTCTCTGGCACAAGTAAAGCGTGTATCAGCGGCTATGCAGAGACCAGCAGAAATTGATCGGTGATTGGAACGGCAGGGAGGTGAGTTGCTCTATACAACTTTTCCCTATTCTAACTCAGGAGTGAAGGAGGGAGCACAGAGCCCTGACCTCTCCCTCCCCACAGCCACGGCTCCCCCTTCCATCACGGAGCCCCCCCCCCCCTCAGGGCAGCCGCACGGCCTGCACACCCCTAGAAACAGGGCTGAAGCTAGCACATCTTATATAGAGAGAAGAGAAAATATATATATTCACAATTATTTTGAGTGAGGCAGGGGAAATGGAGACAGTTATGCTAGGTACACACCATACAATTTTCTGTAAGATTTACATTCCATAGATAGATGTTCTGATCGTTTTTTATCATTTTTTCGATAGTTTTGTAATCGATATTCATAGAACTGAACGAAAATTGATGGAAAAAACTATTAAAAAAAGATTAAAAATGATCGGAAAATTGATTTGGAAGGTAAATCTAACAATCGATCGAAAAATCAATCATAATTCAGATCGAACATGTTGGAAATAATCGATCTGGCAGGTAAATCTAACGGAAAATTGTATGATGTGTACTTAGCATTACTGTCCAGTTTCACACTGTAACACAGCTCTGAACTGAATTGTCATTTCATTTCAGTAATTTCAGCATGAAATTGTTTGGGAATCGGCCTGCAGTGTATTGAAAGCCGACTAATCTCTCGCTAATCAGATTCGATCAAAGATTTGTCTCTTGGTCAATCTGCCCATCATCACTAGATGTATGGCTACCTTTTGCCTTTCACTCATGTACCATACCTGCATCTACAATCTAATGTGGGGAAAAGTGTTTGCCTTTATTCAGAGGGGCGACATGAAATAGGCAGCAACTATTTCATGCACTGTCCTTCAGGCTGAAATTTGATACACACAAACAGAAATAAACACAATCTGCATACTCCTCTATTCCAGTTCATCATAATAAAACATCCATTTATTTACCCTGCGACCATTACTTACTGAAATAGTTTTACACCCACCCATCATCACCTTACTTATACAGACAACACGCTCTCATCTTTTAGGCTCCTATAAACAATATCCAAATAGCTTTATGTAAATTGCACATACACTACACTTTTCATAGTTTCCTATGTTTCCTACTCTATTCAGCTAAAACATGACAGTACACTACTCAGCATCTACAGCTGATTCCCTGTCTGCTTCTCTTCACACATGTGCATATTACACTTCCTGGCCTTCTGCAAATGTCAGTTAGAAATATAAAAAAAAAGGTTGGTGGAGGAGGGTGGGCGCTAGTCTACTTTAGGGGACCCACCGCAAATCCCCATAGACACTTTCAGCTGGGCTGCAAAACGGAACAAATGGCTTCCGTTTGCTTGTTGAAACCCCCACAAGCCATATACCCATGGATAGGTAAGCATGCCCTGTAACGAATTGGGAGGTTTTCGGTAACAGAAAGTTTAAATTGGCCGTGTAGGAGCCACCGAACGGCCTAAATCTCGGTTCCGTCGGCCATCTTAATTCTGCTGTGCAGGTCTCTTTCTTCCTCCTCATTGGAGGGTTTGTTAGCTGGCACGCCCCCACCTAACAATCCCTCCAATGAGGAGGAAGAAACGACCTGCAGAGCAAAACCAAGATGGCCGACGGACCCGAAATTGCGGTCGTTCCGAGGCTCCTACACAGTCAGTTCAAACTTTTTTTTTTTACCGAAACCCGCAAAATTCGTTAGAGGACATGCGTAGCTACCCGGGGATATAAGGCTTGTGGGGGTTTCATCAAGCAAACGGAAGCCATTTGTTCCGTTTTGCAGCCCAGCTGAAAGTGTCTATGGGGATTTGCGGTGGGTCCCCTAAAGTAGACTAGCGCCGGAGGGTGTAACAACCTTCACTGTGGGCGTGTTTTCAACTGCTAGAGTGAAGGAAAAAAAAACTTGCTAATCCTGCCAGAAGTAAACAGGGATCCTCCCACACTATGGCATTTTTACAGCACCTTGCTGACAGGGTTTAGGAGATTTATTAGTCGCATGTTCTTATCTATACACCTCAGTCACTCTCATATACTACTTTTTAGGGAATATGTTATTCTGCTTACAGTTCCTCTTTAAGGATTAATATTGATGGCCACATCTGGATTTTTGGCAATGTCCTCATAATCTCTATGGTTACTTTGTTTTGCTTGCCTTCCCTTCATCCTGGTCATTCATCCTCAGTTAAAGCTCTGACCAGTGGTGGGCCGAAATTTTGCACATTTCGAAATTTTGCATCAAAATTCACATTTAGGCATCGTAATGCAAAATTTCAGGGTAGTTCGTAATTAATTTCGTACGTAATAGTAATATTTCATAATTTTGCAAAAGATAGTGCTGAATTTTGCAGTTAATAACAAAGTAACAACATTGCTACATATGTTAAGGAGAATATTGGGTACAAGTCAAAAAAATAATTTTTCAAAAAGACATTGTAGTTTTTGAGAAAATTGATTTTAAATATGCAAAGAAAAATAGTTTTTAAACTATCATTTTTTGTTTACAAACCATTTGTTTCTTTGCATTTTTAAAATCTTTTTTCTCAAACTATAAAATCTTTTTGGAAAATTCTTTTTTTTTTTTGTACCCACTATTTTCCTTAACATATGTAGCAATTTTGGTGGCACTACCATATATGGGGGCTTTGCTATCCACTGCCTAAGTCGGTACAAAATTACGCAAATATTACGTGAAATCAAATCAATTTAATTTAAAAATTGTAATGACGTATAAGTGTAAATGCAAAAATGTACGCAACATTTTGCGTAATCATAATTAGGGGATTACGATCATCGCTGGCTCTGACTGAACCAGCCAGAGACGGGGTGCATGTTCTGGCCTCTCCCTCTTTGTTCCCCCGGACTACTGTGCACAGCAACCTTGGCCAGGACAATTCTACACATGTGCAGTTTGGATACACATGTCCAGGATGCTCCTGGCTGAAGCTCCCCTATCCAGTTGTTGGGGATTGTGCTCAAAGGGAGAATGTAAGTGAACAATGCATACTTTCTTCAGGCCAGAATGGAGGGGAATAAGCATCAAGATAGTGGTGAGGCCTGTGAGCTGAGGGGCCACAGAGATTATGAGAATACTGAATAAGCCCCAGATATGGCCACCTCATACATGTATATTCAGTTTAGTTGTGCTTTAGTTAAAAAGCATGGGGCCCTTCAATTTTTACACCCCCCCCCCCCGCCCCATGGAACTTTATGGCCATGGAAATGATTCTCTAGGAATGAAATAACAAGTGAAGCTATTATGAACCTGCCTGCTATGGAGGACCCTATTTGCAAACATGTCTGTCTGAGCACACTGCCATCCCTAATTTTAATGTCTGTATAGCATTTGTTCTAAAACGGCAACCTGAAATAAATAAGAAGGGATATTTTGGGCAATAAAACCCCGAAATGTGGATGCAGCTTTGGAAAATTTGTGTTTTATTGCTTTGTAGTAGCAATAAGAAAATAAAAGTCCATAGTGCTTAACACTGCATAATTTTTTGGTCTTCCAGTGTGTGTACAAATTTCTGCTTACAAATATTACCAGTCTATTTAGCAGATGGAGCTAAAAACTACAAAACCCTTATTTGTCATATTTTACACATTTCTAATTGACAAGAAAACAAACATTTTAGTACTATACCTAACAAATAAACATTCAAACAAATTAAATGTATTAATTTAAAATGTTGGGAAAATATGATTCTAAGCAACACACATATGTCAAAATTATTTTACTCCAAATGATGCTATCTTAATAATATCGAGATATACAGATAAATTAAAAACACTTTTTATGTTATTTACTAATTAAAGGAAAATAGGTATGTTTGCATTGAGTTCAGCTTTGGTTAACTAATTTCTAGCACAAGGCTCTTGCTCCTTGAGGACCAGAGCCTTTTTTTTTCACTTTTCACTTCCTGATCACTGTGATTGGCCCACAGTCATCAGAGGTCTGTATCCAATGAAATTGGTTCCTGACTGAGGTACGTCTTTAGACAGTTGAGTTTTGTGCCCGTGGAGACGTGCTCTCAGTTCCCATCATGCATGGGAGCTGCTGGCATTTAAACTACGTAGCATCAGGCTTAAGCAGCCACAAGGTCCCAATCTGATTAAATGTTAGCAAATATATTCCCCCCCAAAAAACTACAATGGTATGAGATCTTGCCATGCTTTGAATTAGAGGTGTACCGAACGGTTCGCCGGCGAACGGTTCCAGGCGAACATTGGGGGTTCGCGTTCGCCTGCGCCAGGCGAACTTTTCCGGAAGTTCGATTTGCCCCATAATGCACTATGAGGGTCAACTTTGACCCTCTGCATCACAGTCAGCAGGCACATTGTAGCCATTCAGGCTACAGTAAGCCCTGGAGCCCCACCCCCCCTTATATAAGGCAGCCTCCGGCGGCCATTACAGTCACTCGTGTGCCTGCTAGAGAGAGGAAAGGGACAGCTGCTGCAGACTTTTTCTCTTAGGGACAGATTAGTTAGGTTCTAGGCTGCTTTGCTTGTTCCTGACTGATTAATATTGCTTTTAAAGCACCCAGCAACAGCTCTTTTCAGAGCTCAACCTGTACATTTTTTTTTTCTGACACTTTTGTTGCATGCACAGCCTTGCTAATTGATAGTGTGTGTGCCACTGCCAGCAGCCCAGCACATTCAGTGACTGACTGCCTGTGTGTGTGACAGGGAGCTGCACATTGTACTACCCAGTACTGCATATACCCCGGTACCTGTTGTGTTTACTTAACCCACCTCATCACTGCATATACCTAGCTTTGTGTTGAGTGAACCCAGCTCACTGCATCTAACTACCCAGTACCTGTTGTGTTTACTTAACCCACATCATCACTGCATATACCTAGCGTGGTGTTGAGTGAACCCAGCTCACTGCATCTAACTACCTGTTGTGTTGAGTGTGAACCCACCTGGCCACCTCACTGCATCTAACTACCTGTTGTGTTGAGTGAGAACCCACCTCACTGCATCTTAAGTACCTTTACTGTTGAGTGAACCCAGCTCACTGCATCTAACTACCTGTTGTGTTGAGTGTGAACCCACCTGGCCACCTCACTGCATCTAACTACCTGTTGTGTTGAGTGAGAACCCACCTCACTGCATCTTAAGTACCTTTACTGTTGAGTGAACCCAGCTCACTGCATCTAACTACCCAGTACCTGTTGTGTTTACTTAACACACCTCATCACTGCATATGATGCAGACTTGCCCTCCATAACGGATTCCCGTTAAAGGATGTAAAGTTAATTCATTTCAAATACACAGCAGGGCCTCGAAAGTCCGCCTCCTGTATTGTTATTTTTGATCACTACCTCGGGGCGGGCGTGCATGCCTACCTGCTGCCCTCCTTGGATGTGTAGTGGTAGCCGTTTCTCAGGCTCCACACCGGATTCCATCTCTCATTTCCCGGCCATTACCCGGGGTCACAAATGACAGACTTGCCCGCCTCCATATGATTCTCGTGAAAGGAATGTGGTGTCATCTTTGCCCGCCATAACTGGTTCTCGTTAAAGGATTTAAAGTACATTCATTTCAAATACACAGCAGGGCCTCGAAAGTCCGCCTCCTGTATTGTTATTTTTGGTCACTACCTCGGGGCGGGCGTGCATGCCTACCTGCTGCCCTCCTTGGATGTGTGGTGGTAGCCGTTTCTCAGGCTCCACACCGGATTCCATCCCTCATTCCCCGGCCATTACCCGGGGTCACAAATGACAGACTTGCCCGCCTCCATATGATTCTCGTGAAAGGAATGTGGTGTCATCTTTGCCCGCCATAACTGGTTCTCGTTAAAGGATTTAAAGTACGTTCATTTCAAATACACAGCAGGGCCTCAAAAGTCCTCCTCCTGTATTGTTATTTTTGGTCACTACCTCGGGGCGGGCGGGCGTGCATGCCTGCCCGCTGCCCTCCTTGGATGTGTAGTGGTAGCCGTTGCTCAGGCTCCACACCGGATTCAAACCTCTCATTCCCCGGCCATTACCCGGGGTCACAATGGCAGACTTGCCCGCCTCCACAGGATTCTCATTGTAGCGGTACTGAACAAGTACACAGCAAGTAGAAAATGTAAATTAAAAACAAAACGTAAGCTTTTTAACAATGCCATGGAAAGTTGAGAAGGAAGTCACACATTACCTGACATCACTGAGTGAGGAAGAGCAATCACGCCATGTTGCGCAGTAGTCCAGCATGGCCGTCACTACACAAACAGCTGTTTGCGGTGCGTTACACAGTGAGTTTGGTGTGTCAGTGTGAAGCAGTACTCTAATTACACTCCCTGTTTGATGTATACACATGCAAGATGTTGTAAAGCACTTTATGCCTCCAATTTAGCATTCAATGTGATTTCTGCCCTTAAAACGCTGCTTTGCGTCACATCCAGATTTTTCACCTGGACTTTTGTCATGTATCCCACTCCGCCATGCCCCCCTCCAGGTGTTAGACCCCTTGAAACATCTTTTCCATCACTTTTGTGGCCAGCATAATTTTTTCTATTTTTCAAAGTTCGCCTCCCCATTGAAGTCTATTGCGGTTCGCGAATTTTTCCGCGAACCGAACCTTCTGCGGAAGTTCGCGAACCCGGTTCGCGAACCGAAAATCGGAGGTTCGCGACATCTCTACTTTGAATGTCCATGAAGTCAAACAAGGCTTGATAATCCTATTTTCACTGCCTTGATAAAGGGGCCCTGGTTGCCCTAAAACATTTTGTCCTCTTATAGTGTTATTGATTTTACTACATCACCATCTGCTTTGGAGTGCTGACTTTTATTTGATATTACATTGAGAAAAATAATACAAAAAGTCTGAACTTTCATTAGGATCAATGCCATCTACAAACAGCTTATATTTTGCTAAGGAGGTTCATGTAGTTTCTTTTTATTTCATAAGGTGGCCATATACCGGTTGATATGGCCAACAGATAGATGCCTCTCATTATCTGATCAGTCAGGGATCTATTGGCTCAAATCCTTTCATACACTACACACAGATTTTCCATATATTTCATCATACATTTTTGGAAACTTTTTGAAAATCTGTGCCTACTGGATCTCCCAGCCCCCCCCTCCCCTCGTGGTGTAATTCACCAGTTTGCCATGCGGTTCCCAGTTTCTGCTACCCCTGCAGGCTGCTCCTTCTTTACTCCCATGTCCTGTGGCAGCTGTATGATGTGAGACATTACGGGCAATGTGGCACATACCTTATGTGACCACTTGAGGCCTCCATTGTTACTTATGTCACCCAGATGCCCCGGGAAACCAGAACCATACCATGGACAGCTGAGAGTGGATTAATTGCCCGTCAAATAGAATGCCGCTAGCAATACACTCCAAATCTGTCGCCAATTGACCAAACATTTCCAAGAACAAACCACTAAATTGACCAAAATGGGCCAAATTGGCTGGATATCAATGCCAAAAATAGATACATGTATTGCCACTTTTAGCCTCTGTTTCCCTAAAACATTAGTTCAATGCTGATGGGTATATTGAAGTTGTTTGCCAAAATGTAGGCTTGTTGGTGTATTTTTTCCTATGGGAAGAGCCTTTTTACTGTGGGGTCACAAGCCTGTATGCTTTGTTCCATGATCTAGTATTTTGTGTTTTCTTTAGAATGGAAGAAGAGGCATTTTTTTTAAACTAAACTACAACCAAAACTGTATTATTAGTGCTGTGCCTTTGCGATAAAAAACCACACATATGTAAAAATAACACTTCTATTTATTAGGATGGGAAAAATATGTGCATTCCGAATCTATTTTTGTAAATAATCTATCATTACTTTGCCTTTTTAGGCCTGGTTTGTCATGCCATTGTTATTACAGAAAGACAAATGTAACAGTCCAATTTAATCTAGTAAAGATGCTAATTAACTGTTCAATAATTTATAAGAAACCATCTGTGTAAATCACAGGACTGCACTAAAATTAACTCCCTATTTCGCACAATGTGATAATTAATATAATGCATTTTCTGTTTTGATGCTTTTTGAAATTACATACCGAATTGGCATGTATAATGCATGATGATGTGTCTGTTATATATCAGTGTCTTCCCAGTTATAGTGTTTCAGCTGCCTTGCTTGCTGAATGCTTTTCAAAATTGCCATTAATATTAGCTCATAAACAGTTGATGTATTAAGAATTGTAAGGCCATCATTAATCGTGCTGCAGAGGGAAATGATGGAAGACAATAGAGTTTCCCACTTGTTGGTGATCATTTTTCCCTTATCTTTTTAAAACTTGCAGCCCACCTCCAAAAAAAAAAAATTATCATGATGATTTAAAGGCTTGGTAACCTTGACAGCAGGTTAAATAATGCACCCGTTTCTTATCTGCACCTGAATTGCCAGTCCCATTCTGATGCTGTAGTTTGCTCAATCCAGTTTCACTCTCACTTGCAGACAGTGTTGCTCATGAATTTTCACCAAAGTCATTTTCGCATCGAAAATTCGAAAATGGCATTTTTGATTTTGAGACAATTTTCCTGAAAATAAATACAATACATTGTATTTTTGCAATATGACAGAAATTGGCAAAAACGCAACATTTTTTTAATTTTACCACAAAAACATGAAAATGATCCACTTCTCCCATCACTCCACCACGGTGGCTCCCCTTTGTGAATCTCTCCACTGGCTTCCAAAATCAGATTCAAGATACTGTGTCTGGCCTACAAATCTGTCCTCAAAACTTGCCCAACCTACATTTCCAATCTTACCCAGAGGTACATACCTAGCCGCTAACTCTGCTTCTCTAATAAAACTTTGCTTGACTGCACCATGCATCACCCAATCCCATGCACGCCTCCAGGACTTCTCAAGAGCTGCTCCAACACTATGGAATTTCCTACCTCCCCCCATTAGTGTTTCCCCCTCCTTCAACATCTTCAAGAAGGCCCTTAAAACTCGCCTTTTTACTCTGGCCTACCCCCCCCCCCCCACTAGTGCTCTAAACCCGCAGCTGAACTCTGTTCCCCTACCTTTTGTGTCTCCACCTCTCCCTCCTTATGTCTCCTACCTGTTCATGCACCTTCGTTATCGTACAACCATCCTATGGATCTGAGTGAACTCGACTTGCCTAATCTCCATGCTCCCATTCGTTGACTGACTGAGAATTACCTTGTACTCATACTGTGCTGTGTGATCTGTATTTTCTTGTATTCGTGTATTGTCTTATCGCTGTACATCACCCCTAAATATTGTCTGTAACCTTAATGTACAGTGCTGCGTAATATGTTGGCGCTTTATAAATACAATAAATAAATACAATTATTTTTACAGCAAAAACGTGCCAAATCATATTATTTTAGTGCAAAAATTAAAAAAATGTTTTAAAAAAACCCCACAAACTTATTAAAAGGAAAAATGGTCTCACCGTGTGCTCCTCTATCTGCTAAAGTTATCTGAACTTATATTAAAAAAAAGCTATATGCCTGTTATAAGCAATGCCAATAATAGCTGGATCTCTGTCAATGAATATAGGGAACAAGGGTATAGCGCTCAACAGATTTTAGATACTGTTAGTGGTGTATAGACACTGACCAATCCTAAATCTAATGGTAGCACCTGGAAAGAAATATGTTATCTAATACTCATATACACAAAAATAGTATCTTATTAAATCTCCATCTCAGGGCAACATAGACAGTTCCATAAACAGTTCCTTCTTAAAATCTTCATACATGATTTTCTTCATTATAATTCCATAAAACTATATACGCTCACCTGATCCTAAGGCCAACCAATCTCGATCGGCAGATGCGTTTGTGACACTAGTCAGTAAGATCCACACAGAGTTGCTTTACACTCCCCAGTGTCTTCAATGCTCCGTACATGTAAACAAATGCATGATCATAGTGCGACTCTGTTTCACAAACTTTGTTCTCACACCACCAGCTAAGTTCTACTAACACCAGTGAGGTCCATTGACATTGATCAAATGCTGGAAAATCTTGGTTGCAAATGGTCGATCAGGTGTGTGATATGATGACCGACAACCCCCGCCTGATGCCCCCAAGTGTTAAATGAGCAGCAGGCTACACAGCTAAATGTGCAATCTTTCATCAGGCCATATGGTGACGCATGTAGTCCAGATCTTCTCATCACAGCACCTATATTTTTTGGCCTCGAAACTGAAGCACAGTCATTTTAATGGAGGAGTCCAAACACTAAGGGCTCTTTTGAACTAGAGCCCTTTTTTCGGCATTTCAACACAAAGTCGAAACTTTGCGTTAACCAAGGTAAAATGAAAGTCCATAGACTTTCATTTTACCTTTCACACCCGGTGCTGCGTTTCGCTGCATTGCGGTACGACACACCCGGGAGCATTTTATCATCGGGAATCTGCGTTTTCTCGTTGTGTTAATGAATTACTACCCCCGCTACTCAGCATTGCACCGCAGCATCCCAACGACATGCCGCAGCCCATTCAACGCGTGCAGGAAACGGCTCCTGCACACATTGTCTATTGTGAAAGAGCCCTAAAAGTATAGGAATCTGAAAGGTCACATTGAGGGACACTAGTGAAAAGATACAGCATACCAGCAATCACCTACCTGTAGTCACCTAGTTGTAAGAGAATTTTATTTTCTGATTTAATGTTCTCAGTAATGACACCTTCTTTGAACATGTCCATGAAAAAGGCGCGCGAGAAACGTTGGGCGCCCAATTTCGGGTAGTAAAATGTCTATAAAATTTACAGATATTCCGATATTCTAAAAGGATGGAAATTATCATAGTAAAATATCAGTAAATAATACCAATGGGCGTATGAAGAAAGGGCGCCAGGAAAAAAGGGCCCAGGTGGATAACAAATTGGCGCCGGTGGGTAATGAAATCTCAATAATATAGAAAGACACTCGGAAACACCGCTCACTCAGAACCGGACAGTGCTGGAACCAGGATGGCCAAATCCATGAAACTAAGCAGAAAAAGGAGGAAGGCACGCACGTTGTCCTAAACAAAGTCCTTTATTATGGACGTATCCAAAGAATCAGCACACACAATCACACATCTCCAGCTGACATGTTTCAGACCAGGTGGTCCTTAATCATAGCTCATCATCAATCTCAATAATGATAAACATAGTTAACGAAATTGGTTAATGATTAATACCATTTTAAAACAGATGGGGGATGAAAACGAAAAGATATTAATGTTCAAAATTGTTACGTAATTCAACACTACAGCTTAACTTGACCCTACTCTCATACAGAACCTTCCCCTAGTGGTGCCTAAACCTAACCACAACATAACCACTCCCCTGGTGATGGCTAACCCTGGACACCCCCCCTCCCCAGTGTTCCCTAACTACCCCCAGGGTGGTGCCTAACCCCTCCCCTTGCACAAACACCTTTAGACACATAGAAAAGATAATAGACTTGATAACGTAAAATCTGTACATATAAACAGAATATGACAAAAAACTATAAAGTTGCAAGTTTCTAAAACGATAACAGATTTCAAAAACTTTAATGCTCTAATGTTGTTAATGATATTTATCAGGCACTCTTTTATCTACTTTGGGCGCCGTATTAAGGATAAATGCATTAGAGTGTATAGCGGCGCCCTTTCTGTCCACTAGCCACCCAGGCCCTTTTTTCCTGCTTCCATACCAATAGCTTAACCTAACACTATTCTCACACAGAACTCTCCCTTACTGATGCCCATACTGAACCACCACATGCCTAACCCTTAAAAACACCTCCCCCCACCCCTAACCTTAACCATCCCCCCACCCCTAACCCTTAAAAATGCTGACCCCCATGCCTAACCTTAACTGCCCCCCACCCACTGCTTAACCTTAACCAACCCCCATCACTAATACCTTGGATGCTCCAGGCACCCACGTTTCACACTATAGCTGACATTTATAATGGTGCATATGGAGGCCCCCAAATTTCCTGCTTCACTTTGAACATATTTAAAGTGAACCTCCACACTAAAAGCTACTCAGCAGCACTGAAAAGTATTGGTGTTTCTTTAACAGGTTCACAGCATCAGAACTTTGTTTTTCATACCCAAGCCTAATTTTCAGCTGCTTAGAAGCTAAGCTCCGCCCCATAAAAGAAATCTGTCCGGGCATTTTTCCCCTGATGCTGTG
Source organism: Hyperolius riggenbachi (assembly GCF_040937935.1). Taxonomy (NCBI): domain Eukaryota; kingdom Metazoa; phylum Chordata; class Amphibia; order Anura; family Hyperoliidae; genus Hyperolius; species Hyperolius riggenbachi. The sequence continues at coordinate 506,072,036 of NC_090647.1, read as the reverse complement.
CAAAGCATGATGGGATTTCTGATGTTGTTGTTCTTGTTGCCTAGCAGCTGGGAGGGGTGATCAGGACACAGGACAGTTGGAACTGTGTCTCATGCTCCCTGTCACCTCCTTTCAACCAAAAAGATGGCTGCCCTCATGAAATCACAAACCTTTGCCTGTTCTTTTAAAAGAGGTTAAGAGATTATATTACCTATCTATTTTAATTAACATAACTAATGTTACTAAATGACAGTATGTTTGTTTAGGCTGAAGTTCCTCTTTAACTTAAACATTTAACTTAAACATTTAAATATTTAAATTATTGAATATATTTAAGTTCCCATTAAGTACAACTGCTGTTTATGGTTAGCGCTCAATTCCTCCTGATTCCACAATTTAAATAGTAGCTTAAAAATGTAATCTTTCAAATTAATGACAATTAACTTTAATCTATAAGACCCTGTGGAAAAGTAGCTTTTATGACAATATAAGCTTACTTATTTTCTAATTGGTTAACAGAGTTGTTCGAACGTGTTCTAATTGAATTTAAACAACACCTTAAGGCTATATGGATCTGTTTTTATTATAAGCATCTCAAACTGAATTTGATTTTGCAATATATGCTGTGGAATTCTGCCCAGTTTCTAGAATTAGGTCTTTGTTCACAGTTTCAAAGATTTTTCCTTATTTTAAACAGGGAAACTTATTTTTTTGTGTGATTGTTTAATTACTTATGCCATTACTTTGTTACACAATACAGTTTGATGTAATTTAATGTAATAGTTAATTAGCTCAGCAGCAGTAGCAGTATAGAAGATATAGCCTTGCAAACTAGGTGCAGAAAGACAGGCTACTGCTTGTAGGAAATGGATGGAAAGAGATAGCTAGCTAGCTAGATAAAACAGTACAATTAAAGGTTTACAATGCGTAGAGTAGTATCTTATAAAACATAGCTTTTAATAAGTCCAGTAAAAGACTCCATCAGAACAAGAAGGTAAAAACCATAATATATCACAGTAATATCATTAGATGCAGCCTGACACATGTTTTGCCACCATTAAAGGTTACTTCTTTAGTGGCATGTAGGCAGTTGACCCATATGAACATGTATGCATCTGTAGTAATGGAACAGAGCCTACAAAGGAGGGGACTGATTGCGCAGGACACTAGAACAAAACTGGAGGTCATCTGAGCCCTTCTAAGGACAACTTGCTTCTTTTGTGCATTTTTGTGCATGAATAGTGTGACCTTTTTGGGGTACTTAGCCTATGGAATGGTCCTTTTGAAATTACTTGAGTTGGGTCTGTCATCCTTCCCTACGAGAAGGTATGTATGTGTATACATGCCACTAAAGAAGTGACCAAAACACGTGTCAGGCTGTGTCTTATGATATTAACATAATGTTTTATGGCCTTAACCTTCTTGTCATAGGGGATCTATTATTAGAATTTTTAAAGAGCAACTGTAACCAAGAATTGAACTTCATCCCAATCAGTAGCTGATACCCCCTTTTACTTGAGAGATCTTTTCCTTTACACCAACGGATCATCAGGGGGCGCTGTATGGCTGATATTGTGGTGAAACCCCTCCCACAGGAAACTATGAGGACCATGGTCCTGGCGGTTTCCTGTCTGTGAACCTTTTTGCATTGTGGGAAATGGCTGTTTCAGCTGTTTCCAACTGCCAAAAAAGCAAGCAGCACCTACTTCCACCTGCCAGCAGTAAAAATACCACCATGTGATAAATATCAGAATGTAAATCGGGAGAGGAAAGATTTTACAATGGGTAAACACTGACTAAATCATTTATACATAATTATTGTAAAAATTAAGCACTTTTTTATTATTTTATTATTTTACTGGAATTCCTTTTTAACAACTGCAGGAGTGCTGTCAGTATTAAAATGTTCTGTTTGCCCCTGCTAACATGAAACGGATGCTTTAATATGTTGCTCAGTGCTACAGCCACCGTGCACTAATGCATCTTTGATTGGTGAATGGGAACATGTGTTTCCCTAACCCGATCAAAGTGCCTGTAATGGAAAGATCATGGCTTCATAGAAAAAACAATTATCTTTCCTGAAACTACACTGCCTGTGTGCTTTGAACTCTGTTTAGAGGACAAAAAAAGACACATTTTACATGCATTTTAAACATTAGCATGCAGTGTTTTAAAATGTGGGTGATACATAGATAAATAGAGAGATAGATAGTAGTATAGTAGATAGATATATAGGGCTTGATTCACTAAGACAAATAGCACGCCTTATCAAATTTAGCATGCCTTATCAAAGTTAGCATGCCTTATCAAAGTTAACATAGCTTATCAGAGTAGCATAGCAAACTTATGCCTGCTAATTGGCAATGACGAGAGCCCCATTCTTCCTGCCTTGAGCCCCTGCGGGTTCGTAGTGCCCGCTATGCTTCTCTGATAAGTTGTGTTAACTTTGATAAGTCATGCTATTTGTCTTAGTAAATCAAGGCCATAGAGAGATAGATGGATAGATGGAGCAATAGATATATAGACGGATGGAGGGAGAGAGAGAGAGAGAGAGAGAGAGATAGATAGATAGATAGATAGATAGATAGATAGATAGATAGATACTAAATAGATAGTCACACTCACTACAGTATAATGCTGGAAACCTCTTCCTTCTATCAGGTATCAGCCAAACATCAGGTAATTTCTCCCATATTTGATTAGTGTTTATAGAGAGGTAATGTGTGATAAACTTTTGTGCTATTAACATACCAATAAACTTAGGACATTTATGTTGCTGGGTTCACCCTTTTGCACAGATCCCATTAGCAAAGTAATTGAGGCAGCTACACATCACATTTCACGTTTGGTCTCTCCTTTTCCTGCATGCGTTTGAATTCCTTTCCATTTCAGAGCAATGCTATCTTGTCAAAAGGCATTATCTAGTTTTATCTTGCCTACATCACTGATGTCACGTTTCCGTAATCTGAAATTCTCTTTACTATTGTAATGCTCAGCTATTTATAGACACCAGAGTGCGCTTCTGTATGCAGGTATTTGGCACTGGAAGATAATGTTTAGGCTTAGCTTCAACCAAAAACATAAATATTTAATACCCCATGTTTACGCTTTGTAATATAGAATGCTGGCAGAAAGCTTTGAAGCTGCTTTAACTTGGGGGAAAAATAGTTGTATGAAAATGTATATGAAAAGTTTCGAACCTTTTTCAGATACTATGGGCTGCAAGGCCAGATTTATACGTTTTGTGGCCCTACTAGGCCAAGTATGTTGTGGCTCACATGCCATGTGCAGCCCCTCTTCCATGTGTATCATCACAGTAGCCCTCTCTTTCAAAGACAGCTCTCTTGTGCATCATTTTCCCTTTTTCTCTTGCATGTGTAGCAACCTCTCTTTCATGTTCAGGTGCCCCATTGATCTGCAGCCACCAAAGGCCCGTGCCGGTGTGGCCTTTTCAGAAATCCTGCCCTGATGAGGTATATTCGCTAAATAGTGGTGAAATCTCTGTGTGCAGGTAGCAAATTTTAAAGTTAAAGTTAATTTTAGTTAGTGAATATGATCCCAATGTCACATGCATTGTTCAGTGAGTGGAGTCTTCAGTAACTGACACATATCGGTCCCAATCTTAAACAAAAAAAGAAAACACAGTGCACGCTCCTAATCATCTCAGTCTATGGCCTTTATCCAATTCACTTTTCCTCCATAGTTTTTTCCTAAGAGATAATTATTCATCTTGGGGCAGGGCCGCTGCAGCCAGCTATGCTGGGCTAATAGTAGAGTCAATCCTGCGTCCAGATCAGGTAATTATTAAGCATCCCCGGGCCACTCTGCACTCTGCATGGGAGGTAAACTGGCAGGCTGGGGAGGCACAGGAGAATGGGGCATCACAGTGCACGTAAAAAAACTAAGATAAAAATGGCTGGAAAACTTTGAATTTTTTTCCAAAGTCATTGTCGCATTGAAAATGCTATTTCTGTTTCCGGGACAATTTTCATGAAAATAGCTTGTATTTTTGCGATTTCCGCAAAAAAACGCGCAAAAAAGATATTTTACCTTCAAAAGCACAAAAATGTAGATAAATATTTTTACTGCAAACATTTTTACAACAAAAATGCAAAAAACTTTATTTTTTTACCACAAATGTGAAAAAGGGCAAGAAATAACAAACCTTATTTTCAGTGGAATTTTGCTTTAAAATCAATTGTAACATTATTTTCTCCACAATTGATGCGTAAAGAATATTGGCATTTTTTCGCTCACCCCTGCTGGAAAAGTTACAAATAAATTTTCAGCACTCTACATATGAATAAGTTCCAAAAAGTAGATGGAAAAAGAACTAACAAAATTATTCTGAGTATGCTCTTGCTTTCTGGTGGCTTAAAAGGCATTTTGTTGATAAGACGTGAACATAAGATATGATACCTAGGAGAAAAATTAGAAAAAATTGTGAACTGGAAGGATCAGGCCCAATAGCTCATACTTTATGGGCTGGTGCACACCGAGCGGCTTTTTGGGCGTTTTCAGATCCGCTTACGGCTGTGGATCTGCTTGGTCAATGTATCTCAATGGGGTGGTGCACACCAGAGCGGCAGGCGTTTTGCAGAAACGAAAAATGCCTGGGTGAGGCATTTTTTGGATTTCGGATGCGTTTCTGCCTCAATGTTAAGTATAGGAAAAACGCAAACCGCTCTGAAAAACGCCTGTTCAGAGCGGTTTTGCAGGCGTTTTTGTTACAGAAGCTGTTCAGTAACAGCTTTACTGTAACAATATATGAAATCTACTATACTGAAAACCGCAGCAGCAATCCGCAAAACGCTAGCAAAACGCCTCATAAAAATAAAAAAAAGCGTTTAAAAATCTGCTAGCATTTTGCGGATCTGCTAGCGGGTTTTGGTGTGCACCAGCCCTTAGTTAGGAATGCTGCTGTACCCTGCTTCACCTGCTGGTGGTGTTACCTGCTTAGCTGTTGTAGAATTCTTTTATTCATCAAGTTCAGAAATGTCAACTTTGCTGAAGAAGCTATTAGCTGCACAAAGCAGGAGCCTTTGTTACTCATATTCAGAATGTCTTTGCTCTGGGGCTTCCTATACTTAGTATAGCAAGTCCAGGACTGAGAATGGGATTGAGTTGTGCAGCACTGTACCTTGGTGTAGAGATCGACGCATGTGGCATTCTCTGTCATTTGTTGGTATAGAGAAGATATGGTGTGAGATTATTTCCGAGGATACTGTCGTGGAAGTAACCAAAGGTAAGTATTTATGCTTAATCGAGAATGTTAAAGGAATTTTTTGTGGTTATGTTTTTATATCATTTTTTTAACTGTCTTTTAAAAACTATTTAAAAAGTGTTTGAGTAAAATACAAATTTTTGGGTGAATATTTAGCCATTAATCACCCTTCATCATGCCACTGTCTGGGTTTTTGGACACTTTGTATATCTTTTAAAGAAAGTGGGGCTGCAGACATGCTCTGAAAGTTTTAGAAGTTTGCTGCCATTAAAGTCAATGGGGCTTGTCTTGAACATTCATTCGCGACGTTTGTCCATCCCTACTAGTCACATTAATTGCCTTGTGTGCTCTGTAAGTGGTGGTGAAAATTTTGGCCAAAGGAGATCGTTGGTGGGAATTTCAAATACGTCCCTTGCAAGAAATTCAGATCAGACCCAGTACGGTTAATTGAATTTCCCACTGGGCTTCCCTATAGGCGAATAAGAAAGGCAATAAAGATGCTTTGAGGGGAAGGGGGAACATGCTGTTTTTTTTTTTAGTTTTTTTTTTTACATAACACTTTTCCTGACAACACAGGTGAGCACTGATGCAATCGCTACACCATTGTAATGAAGAATCAACACAGGCAGCATGGTGGGGTAGTGGTTAGCACTCTCGCGTTGCAATGCTGGGTCCAAGGTTCGGACCATAGCCAGGGCACTATCTGCACAAAGTTTGTATGCCCACATCCCAAAAACAGATGAGTTCATTGGCTCCCCACTAAATTGGCCCTAGACTATGATACATACACTAGGGATTAGATTGTGGGACAGTCAGGTGACAAAACAATATAGACTGTATAGCGATTCAAAAAGATGTTGGCACAATATAAATACTACTAATAATAATCTCCTTGTGTGTTGCCCTTGGTGATGCATGTGCATGTTTAAATAGATCTTCTTTATTAAATGCACAAATTCTGTTTTTCAGTGATTACAGATTTATATGCCTTTAGTAAATCAGGCCCGTTGAGTCTTTCTATCTCAATAAACATATTACAGTTTAAGTCTATCCCAGTTGGGTTTTTGCTCAGTACCGCTCCTATCATTTGCCTTTTTCTCTTTTGCCTCGTCAAGATTGTACGCAGTAACTTAAACTTGACTGACAGTTTTTCTTTACCCTCTTTCAAAAGTAACACTAACTGATTTCCCATTCCTGCGGTTTAGGTGCTGAATTATTAATAATAGTACATTTTTAATAAAGCCTGTGGAGTTGATGTCAGGAAAGCACATAGATCTGAAAAACTGATAAAAAAAATACAACCAAAAGCTCTACAGATTGTCATTTTCAAAGTCTGTCTAAGGACCACATAAGTTGTATATTCAATGGTATTTATATAATGTAAATAGCCAGACAGCTGTACTTTTGTTCTTGTCTGAGTTCACAAACTTCTCCTTTATGAGAAATAGTTGAAAACTTGCACTGTCAACGTGATCTAAATAGAAATGTTACCATTCGGCAAGTACATTTTTACATAGATTAGAAGAGCGTAAACTGGGAACAGCTCGTGGGTTCAGTAGCTGAGGTTTTACAAAGGAATCTAATGACAGCTTCATTCAGGATGATGGTCATCAGTAATACACCATATGGCTTAGAACTAGAATGCACATACATATATCTGTAGCATGAAGAGAAACAGATGGGGAGAAGGCTCTTGCTTGGCAAAATAGTATATTTTTACACTGTGCACATGCATTGCACAGCTAGTTCTGGGTTTTAACCATTCATCATCAGTTGACCTAAGTAAGGGTGAAAACCTTAACCGCTTTTGGATGGTGGTGATTGAAATCTACGCCTTGTTTGGATGTTGTTATTTCTACCAGGCCATAGATTTCACTCACTGCCGCCATATGCTTGCGCCGATCTTGCCAATCGTGCCACTCTCTTCCCAACTGCACCTCACTCGCCCTACTGACAGTATGACAGCAGAGCTCTGTGAGCCGGTCAGGAACCAATTTCATTGGCTCCTAACCCTGTCATCAATGTGAGCCAATCTCATTGGCTGGTACTGAAGGGGTTAAACTAGTTGTGCGAACATATTAAGAATATAATATTTTGCCAAGCAAGAGTGCCCTCTGTGCCTGTTTTTTCTGGATATTTGAAGATTAAGATGGTGGACCATTGGAGTCTGAGCACTGGCATACATGGACCTTTGAACCTGTTTCAAGGGTTTCTGGCTGATGGATGACAGGTTCAATTGAACCAAGATGCAGCTGTGGCTGACTGATTGGGTTGGACTTTGGATACATGGTGCCCTGGCCATAACTGCATGTCCAAAGCTGAAAGTTGTTAAAGAGAACCCCAGGTGGGGTTCTGACAATGCAATCCACATACAGAAGCTGGGTCTGCCCATACTGCCCAGCCCCTGTTGCTATTTCAATTCCCCCTAAGCCCCCCCCCCCCCGCTGCGCTCTACTTTCCCCCATAAATCACAGCCGCGCTGCCGACACGCAGTGTGTCACAGCAGGCTGTGTTTACCTCTGTACTGTCAGTCTGCCGCTCCCCCCGCCTCCTGCATAGCTCCAGTCCCCCGCCCGCATAACTTCTCTCCCCGCTGATTGGAGGGAAGGGACACGGGCGGGACCGGAGCTATCCAGGAGGCTGGGAGAGCACGCATACTGACAATACAGAGGTAAACACAGCCCACACAGCGCGGCTGTGATTTATGGGGGATTGCAGAGTGCAGGGGGAACTTAGGGGGGATTGAAATAGCAATAGAGGTTGGGCAGTATAGGCAGACCCAGCCTCTGTACCTGGATTGCATTGTCAAAACCCGCTTGGGTTCTCTTTAAGTTGTAGAGTTAATTTTACTAAATTAAGTCTTTGTGAAAGTGAGACAACTACCCATGCTAGAAACGTTAACACCTTCCTAACACTTAACCATAACCTTAATTTACTGATGCTTAAAGTGAAAGGAAGAAGCACCTATTAAATGAAGTCCATGGTGCGCTAAATTACCTTTTTCACACTGGCACCAAAGTCCCCCGGGGCATCAGAAATGTTGTTACACATTGGTGATCAAAGCAGTTACAATGAAGCTTTTTGTTTCTCATTCCTCTGACAATGAAGATACTTCCATAACAACACTTGGACTTGTTTTCAAAAACTTCACAAAGGTCTAATGAGAATCCAACTAACTTCATCAATCCTGGCAGTGATGCACTAATTACCTTGTGCGTTTGTTTTGACTGAGGTGGACAAATTATCTTTGACATCGTTCACACACTTTTGTGAAATGGACTTTAACAGTTAGAGAATTAACTTGATTTTTCTGGATCAATCTGAGCATCTCTTCTGAAGCCGATTATGTGAAAAATATGTCAAATTCACCTTCACGACGAGAACAGAACCTCCATCATTCTGACTTGTTGAAGAATATCTTCCTTTAAGATTACTTAGATTATGGTTTAATTTTTTTTTCCAGGTAGCTTCAATTCAGTGCGAGTCTAAAGATCATTGTAAAGCCCAGATTTCTAATTTTTCATTAGAAGCATTATAGAGGCGTTATCTAGAAGGGAGTGATATCGCTGGCCTTTCTGCACTGGCATTTCATGCTAGGAGTAGCCATTACTTTCATCAGAAATCAGATTTTACAGCCGAGTGAAGTGAAGGAACAGCCATTGTTAAGTATAAATTCGGCTTCAGAGGACTAAAAATAAAACTGATTAAGCTTGAGACTTCGGCTGGCCAGTGGTGCTCAGCAGAGCTCGAATATTCGAGTAGTTCGAATATTCGAGCTCTTTTTCAGCTATTCGAGCTCGGTATTCGAGCTCCGAATAGCTGGAGCTATTCGAATGGGCTATCCGAGTACACTCGAATAGCCCATTCACTATTCGAGCTATTCGAGCCACCCGGCGCTATTCGAGCTCGGTACCGAGCTCGAATAGCGTCATAGCCCAGATTGATGTCCTTAGAGCCAATCAGAGGGCTCCCAGGCCCTCTGACGGCAGCCAATCACAGAGGGGGACCCTGGCCAGCCCCTACCCTATAAATAGCGGCCGCCATGTTCCGTTTCTCCATGCTTGCCTGAGACTTGTACAGAGAGAGAGTTGCTCCTTTGTGCTTTGGCTTAGCAAGTGCTCTATTGTGGTCATTTACCTAGCGTTTTTGCTCACCTACACCTGCCATATACACCTATATTGTTGTTAGTTAGATAGACATTGTATTTTAGTTAGTAGCTTGTGTGTTACATTAGAGACAGGCAGCTGCTGCAAGCTTACAGGTTTAGGCCTCAGGGGGGCCTTGCCTCTGTGGGCAGCTGTCCTCTGTTTATTTCTCTCATATTCTATACCAGTATTTCTGCTGTCCTTTACTAATAGTATTGTAGTTATACTGTACTAGGAGTAGGACACTCACTGACTGTCACTGTTTATAGGCTACTAGCTAGCTCCTGCGTGTGTGCACTCACTCACTGTCTGTGTGTACACACACTCTATTTCCTTCTCATTACTGTTTGATTATTGTTAGTTGTACTTACTTACTACTTACTCTTACTGTACCCGTAGGGACACTCACTGTCACTGTTCATATAGGCTACTACTACCTCCTGCGTGTGCGCACTCACTGTCTGAGTGTACACACACAACACACACTCTATTTCCTTCTGATCGCTGATTGATTATTGTAATTAGTTAGTTCTACTTACTGTTACTACTTGTACTTACTCACTCTTACTGTACTAGGAGTCTAGGACACTGAGTCACTGTGTTCATAGGCTACTAGCTCCTGCCTGCGTGCACTCACTGTCTGAGTGTACACACACCCACACTCCATTTCCTTCTGATCGCTGATTGATTATTGTAATTAGTTAGTTCTACTTACTGGTGTTACTACTTACTCTTACTGTACTAGGAGTCTAGGACACTCAGTCACTGTGTTCATAGGCTACTAGCTCCTGCCTGCGTGCACTCACTGTCTGAGTGTTCACACACCCACACTCCATTTCCTTCTGATCGCTGATTGATTATTGTAATTAGTTAGTTCTTCTTACTGTTACTACTTACTCTTACTGTACTAGGAGTCTAGGACACTCAGTCACTGTGTTCATAGGCTACTAGCTCCTGCGTGCGTGCACTCACTGTCTGAGTGTACACACACCCACACTCCATTTCCTTCTGATCGCTGATTGATTATTGTAATTAGTTAGTTCTACTTACTGTTATTACTTACTCTTACTGTACTAGGAGTCTAGGACACTCAGTCACTGTGTTCATAGGCTACTAGCTGCTGCGTGCGTGCACTCACTGTCTGAGTGTACACACACCCACACTCCATTTCCTTCTGATCGCTAATTGATTATTGTAATTAGTTAGTTCTTCTTACTGTTACTACTTACTCTTACTGTACTAGGAGTCTAGGACACTCAGTCACTGTGTTCATAGGCTACTAGCTCCTGCGTGCGTGCACTCACTGTCTGAGTGTACACACACCCACACTCCATTTCCTTCTGATCGCTGATTGATTATTGTAATTAGTTAGTTCTACTTACTGTTATTACTTACTCTTACTGTACTAGGAGTCTAGGACACTCAGTCACTGTGTTCATAGGCTACTAGCTGCTGCGTGCGTGCACTCACTGTCTGAGTGTACACACACCCACACTCCATTTCCTTCTGATCGCTAATTGATTATTGTAATTAGTTAGTTCTTCTTACTGTTACTACTTACTCTTACTGTACTAGGAGTCTAGGACACTCAGTCACTGTGTTCATAGGCTACTAGCTCCTGCGTGCGTGCACTCACTGTCTGAGTGTACACACACCCACACTCCATTTCCTTCTGATCGCTGATTGATTATTGTAATTATTTAGTTCTACTTACTGTTATTACTTACTCTTACTGTACTAGGAGTCTAGGACACTCAGTCACTGTGTTCATAGGCTACTAGCTCCTGCGTGCGTGCACTCACTGTCTGAGTGTACACACACCCACACTCCATTTCCTTCTGATCGCTGATTGATTATTGTAATTAGTTAGTTCTACTTACTGTTATTACTTACTCTTACTGTACTAGGAGTCTAGGACACTCAGTCACTGTGTTCATAGGCTACTAGCTCCTGCGTGCGTGCACTCACTGTCTGAGTGTACACACACCCACACTCCATTTCCTTCTGATCGCTGATTGATTATTGTAATTATTTAGTTCTACTTACTGTTATTACTTACTCTTACTGTACTAGGAGTCTAGGACACTCAGTCACTGTGTTCATAGGCTACTAGCTCCTGCGTGCGTGCACTCACTGTCTGAGTGTACACACACCCACACTCCATTTCCTTCTGATCGCTGATTGATTATTGTAATTAGTTAGTTCTACTTACTGTTATTACTTACTCTTACTGTACTAGGAGTCTAGGACACTCAGTCACTGTGTTCATAGGCTACTAGCTCCTGCGTGCGTGCACTCACTGTCTGAGTGTACACACACCCACACTCCATTTCCTTCTGATCGCTGATTGATTATTGTAATTAGTTAGTTCTTCTTACTGCTACTACTTACTCTTACTGTACTAGGAGTCTAGGACACTCAGTCACTGTGTTCATAGGCTACTAGCTCCTGCCTGCGTGCACTCACTGTCTGAGTGTACACACACTAAATTTACTTGTGATTACTACTGATTATTGTAACTGCTAGTTGTACTTCCTGACTGTTACTACTTACTTACTGTACTAGGGGACACTCACTCAGTCACCTCACCAACCAACCCACTCCATTAAAGTACCCCACTTTTCACCCGCCCTTTTAAAAAACTTTTGTCTATACGCCCAAAACATTGAAGATGTCTGGAAGTGGCAGCCAGCGCGGTTTGGGCAAGGGGAAGGGCAGCAAGGGAATCAGGAGGAAAGGGAGCAGCATTGTGGCAAGCCGCGGCCGCGGGCGCGCCACCATGCACAGTTCCGCAGCAGCAGCAGCAGCGTCAGTGGCTAACATTCCTCACATAGCCACTGGCCGTGGACGCCTTGGGCGCCGCCCAGCAGGAGCATCTGCAACTCACGCTGCAGAGACACAGCAGCAGCAGCGTGTAGCACCTGCTCCGATTTTCCTCCAGCCGGGTCGGAAACGTCCCATTGAGGAAAAGGATGCAGACACTGTGGTGCAACTCATGACGGAGGATGAGCAGCCCGCCATCAGCTCTGCATCCGAGGCCTCCACCCTCACCACCACCACCACCACCACCCCTGTTCGCAGCAGCCGCCCAGCAGGGTCTGGGGAGGAGGCCAGTTCACCGTCAGTCGCCGACCTCTCATTCAGCACTCTTTTGACCCCAGGCATGATAAGTCAATTGTCTGCTGTTGTTGGCGATTTTGAGGAGGAGATGCTGATGGGCACTTTGGGGGATGAGGGATTGGACAGCAAGACTGTGGCGACAGTCAAGCAGCCCATCCATGCATCAGGAGAGGAGTTTGGGGGGTCATCATCCCAGCAGGACATGTTTGAGGAGGGGGAGGATGATGTTGATGACCCGGTGACAGACAGAGACTGGGTGCCACCACCTCCAGGGGATGTCGTCCTCAGCAGCTCGGAGGAGGAGGAGGATGCGCTTGTGGGCCTTGCAAGGAGGCGCATCATTGCAAGCATTGGCAGCGACCCACAGCCTGCTGGTGTCTCAGGCTCAGCAGCAGCAGCAGCAGCATCAGCCAGTACCACCACCAGCCGCACCCAAGCCCCCCCCCAACCACCACAGGGAGACAGGCAGCAGCGCTTCCATGCCGTAGGGGGATGTTTCTGTCACCAATCTGGCGCTTTTTCACCATGCCCACTGTGTACAGCAAGTACGCCACTTGCAACCACTGTCAGCGGAAGTTGAGCAGAGGTGCAGACCCCTTAAAGTTCAGCACCAGCTCGCTGATCAACCACCTTGCGGCTAAACATTTCCACCAGCATGAGGAGTTCCAGAGGCTGAAGGCATCTGGTGCTGGCAGTGGCACCACACCCATCACTGCACAGCCTTCAGCAGCAGCAACAGCAGCCACCCGCCCTCCTGCTCCTCCAGCAGCACCAGCAGGAGTGCGGAAACGCACTGCTCCTCCCCCCTCTGCAACTCCTGCCGCCGACACTGAGGCCTGTTCTGGCAGCCAGTCCTCAGTGGCCTCCTCCGCTGTGTCTGGTGATTCCCGTGTCAGCAAAAGGCCACGCCAGAGCCTTTTGAGCGAGTCCTTCCAGGGGGTGGTTAGGGCTCTGCCTCCCAGCAGCCGTCGCGTGCGGCAGCTGAACGGCTTGCTGGCACGGGCCATGTGCTCCCAACTCCTGCCGTACACGCTCGTGCAGGAGGGGAGCGACATGCGGGCGCTGCTTGCTTGTGCAGCCCCAGACTGGCAGCTCCCCAGCAGACACTTTTTCTCCCACAAGGCCATTCCAGCACTGCACCGCTTTGTGATGGCCAATGTGGAGCGAGGGCTGGAGCACGCGGTTGGTGAAAGGGTCCACGTCACCATGGACTCCTGGAGCAGCCGCTTCGGGACAGGCCGCTACCTGTCCTTCACTGTCCACTGGGTCAGCTTGGTGGAAGGGGGTGAGGATGGGAGAGCAGCAGCGGGCACAGCAGCAGCAGCAGCAGCAACACAGTGGGTGGTGCCACCCCGCAGGGTCAGGGGAACTGCAGCGGGTTCCTCCGATCCTCTGCCATCCTCCGCCACACCTGGCCAAACCCCCCGCCTCAGCAGCAGCGTGAAGGCCCGCCACTGCCAAGCGCTGCTGCACTTGGTCAGCCTTGGCAAGACCAAGCTGACGGCAGCCCACGTGTTGGCCAAACTCCAGGAGCAGGAGAGGATTTGGCTGACCCCCAGAGGCCTCAGAGTCGGAGAGGTGGTGTCCGACAATGGGGCCAATCTGGTTGCTGCCATAGACAGGGGAAACCTGACCCACATCCCCTGTCTTGCCCACGTGCTGAACCTGGTGGTGCAGAAGTTCCTGCGCACCTACCAGGGGATGGGCGAACTGCTGGAAACGGCAAGGAATGTTGTGCATCACTTCCGGCGCTCGGCTGCAGCCTGTGCGAGCCTGGAAGACGTGCAAAAGGAGCTGGATCTGCCACGCCATCGGCTGATCATTGACGTTCCGACTCGCTGGAACTCCACCCTGGCGATGTTGGAGCGTCTGGTTGAACAGAGGCACGCTGTCAACCAGTACCTTGCCCTGGCCACTGTTTCCGCAGCTCGGAGAAGGGACAAGACCAGCAACATCCCGTCCATCGTCCCCGATGATGACTGGAGGCACATGCAGCAGGTGTGCTTTGTGCTGGCTCCCTTCCTGCAGGCCACAAACATGGTGAGCAGGGACCATGCTATGGTCTGCGAGTGGGTGCCCCTGGTTTCTCTGCTGAACAGGGCCCTCGATGGTTTGCTGGAACAGGGAGCGGCAGCCTTGGACCAGCAGGAGCGGCAACCAGCTGCGCAGTCCACCTCTGAGGGGGAGGAGGAGGAGGACTTGGTGGAGGTCCCTGACCTGGCTGCTGATGAGGGGGATCAGCACAGCGCAGCTGAGTTGGTGCGGGGGTGGAGAGAGGATGAGGCGGCAGAGGAGGAGGATGAGGACAGCACTGACGTCGATGTGCCAGCAGACGTGGCCCGCCTCTTCCCAATGGCAGCGCACATGCTGGCGTGCCTGCGCAGGGACCCCAGGGTGATCCAGATGAAGCAGAATGGAGGACATCTGGATCAGCATGATGTTGGACCCACGCCTCAAGGGGAAGTTGAGCCAGTTCCTGCCGCCTGCAGGAGGAGACCCAGCGCAACAAATAAGGAGCTTGCAGCAGGCCCTTGTTGAGCGCTTGGAGGAAGCCTTCCCCCAGCCTTCCACCCCCACTGTCCAGCAGCCAGCACAGAGGCAGCAGCAGGTGCCTGCATCCAGCAGCAGCAAGCGCCCCACAGACCTGCTGTCTCTCAGCCACGAGCTCTACAGGACTGTAGAGGCTCCGGCAGCAGTGACTAGAGAGGAGATGCATGCAGCAGCATCCTCCTCCGGTCACAGCCAGCGCCTGACCCGCATGGTGGCTGACTACATGGGGTCGTACAGCGGGCTTGACAGCGATGCCCCTGTTGATCCCATGGAGTATTGGGTCAAGCGCATGGAGATCTGGAGCGAGCTAGCGCAGTACGCCCTGGAAGTGCTGTCCTGCCCCCCTTCCAGCGTGCTGTCCGAGCGCTGCTTCAGTGCAGCTGGTGGCGTGGTCACCGAGAAACGCTCACGTCTGTCTCACAAGTCTGTGGACAGACTGACGTTTCTCAAGATGAACCAGGCGTGGGTGGAAGGCGAGTTCCTGGCCCCTGTTGTCGGCGAGAGGGGGACATGAACTGGCTGCCGGAACCATCGTTAATGTGCCTTACCACCCTTTACCACCTCCTGGCTCCTGCTCACTAAGCCAGCCTGGTTCACTTTGACTATTACGTCGCCTGCAGCCACACATTTTACACCTACAGTGGGCTGCTGTGTACTGCCCTTCTGCTGTCTGTCTGTGTTTACCACTGCCAGGGTACACAGAATGACCTTCTTCTGCTGCCACTCTGCCACCAGCTATTACGTCAAACAATAGCTATATTGGTTGCAAAACCGAAACCAAACAAACCATTAAAAAAAAAAAAGGGTTAATTTTTCTGAGGTGCCCGGGTTGAAAACTGTGTTGTTCCAGTTGTGTATTGGACACAATGTGGGCTGCACGACCGCTGTCTGGGACCTCCTGTTGTGTTTATTTACGGCCCTGGTATCACCGCTAGGTACCAGGGCTATTATGTCACGCTGCCTACCTGCTGCCACACTCACACTGCTCCTCCATACCTCCTCCTGCTGCTGCTGCTGCTGTCTGTCTGTGTTTCCCACTGCCAGGGTACACAGATGATTTACCTTCTGCTGCCACTCTGCCACCAGCTATTACGTCAAACAATAGCTGCTCGCCTACTCCTCCATTCCTCCTCCTGCTGCTGCTGTCTGTCTGTGTTTCCCACTGCCAGGGTACACAGAATTACCTTCTTCTGCTGCCACTCTGCCACCAGCTATTACGTCCAAAAATAGCTAAATTGGTTGTAAAACCAAAAACCAAAAAACCATTAAAAAAAAAAAAAGGTTTAATTTTTCTGAGGTGCCCGGGTTGAAAACTGTTGTCCCAGTTGTGTATTGGACACAATGTGGGCTGCACGACCGCTGTCTGGGACCTCCTGTTGTGTTTATTTACGGCCCTGGTATCACCGCTAGGTACCAGGGCTATTATGTCACGCTGCCTACCTGCTGCCACACTCACACTACTCCTCCATTCCTCCTGCTGCTGCTGTCTGTCTGTGTTTCCCACTGCCAGGGTACACAGAATTACCTTCTGCTGCCACACTGCCACCAGCTATTACGTCAAACAATAGCTGCTCACATAATTACTCTCCTCCATTCCTCCTCCTGCTGCTGCTGCTGTCTGTCTGTGTTTCCCACCGCCAGGGTACACAGATTTACCTTCTGCTGCCACTCTGCCACCAGCTATTACGTCAAAAAATAGCTATATATCTGTGTAATTGGTTGTAAAACCAAAACTACAAAACCATTACAAAAAAAGGTTTAATTTTTCTGAGGTGCCCGGGTTGAAAACTGTGTTGTCCCAGTTGTGTATTGGACACAATGTGGGCTGCACGACCGCTGTCTGGGACCTCCTGTTGTGTTTATTTACGGCCCTGGTATCACCGCTAGGTACCAGGGCTATTATGTCACGCTGCCTACCTGCTGCCACACTCACACTACTCCTCCATTCCTCCTGCTGCTGCTGTCTGTCTGTGTTTCCCACTGCCAGGGTACACAGAATTACCTTCTGCTGCCACACTGCCACCAGCTATTACGTCAAACAATAGCTGCTCACATAATTACTCTCCTCCATTCCTCCTCCTGCTGCTGCTGCTGTCTGTCTGTGTTTCCCACCGCCAGGGTACACAGATTTACCTTCTGCTGCCACTCTGCCACCAGCTATTACGTCAAAAAATAGCTATATATCTGTGTAATTGGTTGTAAAACCAAAACTACAAAACCATTACAAAAAAAGGTTTAATTTTTCTGAGGTGCCCGGGTTGAAAACTGTGTTGTCCCAGTTGTGTATTGGACACAATGTGGGCTGCACGACCGCTGTCTGGGACCTCCTGTTGTGTTTATTTACAGCCATGGTATCACCGCTAGGTACCAGGGCTATTATGTCACGCTGCCTGCCTCATTGACTGCATGCTGCCACACACTCACCCTCCTCCTCCTGCTGCTAAATTTACCTCCTGCTGTCTGTGTGTTTCCACTGCCAGGGAGCACATACAATGGCGCTTCCAACATGCGTGCGCCACCAGCTATTTGTTGTTACGCTCAAAAATAGCTGCATTTCTTTAAAAAAAAAAAAAAATGAAAAGAGAAATAAGTGACGAAGAAGACGATATAGAAGAAGATGAAGATGAAGAAGATGAAGAAGAAGAAGAAGAAGATGAAGAAGATGAAGAAGATGAATAAGAAGAAGAAGAAGAAGATGAAGAAGAAGATGAAGAAGATGAAGAAGAAGATGAAGAAGATGAAGATGAAGAAGATGAAGAAGAAGATGAAGAAGATGAAGAAGAAGATGAAGAAGAAGAAGAAGAAGAAGAAGAAGAAGAAGAAGAAGAAGAAGATGAAGAAGATGAAGATGAAGAAGATGAAGAAGAAGATGAAGAAGATGAAGATGAAGAAGATGAAGAAGATGAAGAAGAAGATGAAGAAGATGAAGATGAAGAAGATGAAGAAGATGAAGATGAAGAAGATGAAGATGAAGAAGATGAAGATGAAGAAGATGAAGAAGAAGAAGAAGAAGATGAAGAAGAAGAAGAAGATATAGAAGAAGAAGAAGAAGATATAGAAGATAAAGAAGAAGAAGAAGAAGAAGTATATACAGTACTGAACAAAATTCTGGACACAACTTCTCTTTTCACCTTTTTTTTTTTTTAAAGGAACATCCCCACATAATCACTTGCTGTTGTCACTTGGAAAAAAATATGTTTCTTGCATCATTAACCCTCAAAACAAGTGTTGGGAAGCTATTTAAGGCCAATTCGAATAGTCAGCTCGAATAATGAGCTCGAATACCGACTCGAATAGTGAGCTCGAAGTCCGAGGTCGAATCGAATAGTAAAATTTATTCGACTCGAATATTCGACTGACCTCGAATAATTTACTATTCGAATTCGACCAAACTCGAATTTTAAAAAGGGGTATTTGAGCACCACTACGGCTGGCATGGCACCGATAAAGACTTTAATTGCATTAAAATCTTGTCTAATTTTAGGAAGGCAACAACCTCCGAGATTGAAGTTAAAACATTAGCAATTTAGATATCTGGTCCGTGCTGTTTTACTACATTATAACATATGAACAGTTATATGTTTATATAGGAAGTCCGATTTGATAAGTTTAGAAATAATAATATTTTTACAGCTGTAAAATTGTATTTTTAATCAACCTAAACTGATACCATTGGCAGTAGTGTAGTGAATAGCACTCTTGCCTTGCAGCCCTAGGGTTCCTGGTTAATATCTGGACCAGAACAGTATCTGCATGGAGTTTGTATGTTCTTCCGGTGTGTGCTTCGTGTTTCCTCTCGGTATTCCAGATTCCACCCCATCCCAAGAACATATACATAGGTTGGCCTTAGACTACAATAGGAACATAATGCAACAGAGCCGGGACAAGGTCCTCCAGCACCCAAGGCTGAGACACCAAAGTGCGCCTCCATCCCTCCCACCCCAGCCGTCACACACTGATTGCTATTAGACTAAGAGGCACCCCAGGGCCCCCAACACCTTATATTCTAGTTATCTGGCTTGTAGTCACTTCCATGTATCTCCTTTTCTTATTTCTTTCTGCTTCAAACACAATTAGGAATGACAGCTGAATGAATTCTGCGCCCCCTCCTACACTGCGCCCTGAGGCTGGAGCCTCTCCAGCCTATGCCTCGGCCCGGCCCTGTAATGCAATGACTGACCAGAAGCGATAGATTAACCACTTAATGACATGCTGACTTATAAAAACATCCTGCTAGAGCCTCTTAACGGCTCCAGGACGTTTTTATAAGTCAGACAATGCTGCTGCTGCCGCTGTGCGCGTGTATTCCTGTGCACATGAAAATAGTAAAAAAAAAAACCAAAGAAAAAATACACCTTTATTTCCAAATATTATATTGTCACCATACTTTGCACTAGGGACATAATTAAAATCTTGTGATAACCAGGACAAATAGTCAGATACAATGTGTGGATTTTATGTACAGTAGCAGTGTTTATATTAAAACCATACGGGATGAAATTGGAGAAATAGTGTATTTTTTCATTTTTTCCTTGTATTTCCCTTTAAAATGCATAGAAAATAAAGCAATTACTGAAAACAAATATCAACCCCCAAAAGCCCAATTGGTGGTGAAAAAAACAAGCCCTTGATCAACTGGGATACTGTGTGTGTGTATATATATGTATATATATATATATATATATACACTGTATATATATATATATATATATATATATACACGTGTGCGTATGTGTGTGTGTATATATATATATATATATATATATATATATATATATATATATATATATACTGTATATATATATATATACACACAAATTTTTTCCTCTGTTTTTGCGTGTGGGACAGCGTTATATCAATTTTTTTATGGATGGATGTCTTTTCTTTTACTAAACTAACTATGTAGCTGTTTGCAAAAAGTAGATAAATAATTAAAATGCACAGAACAGGAGCCTATATTACTCATTCGAAATACCTGAACTAATCCGGTGATTATCTGTGTAACAAAGGCTGTGTGTTTTGTACACATAAAAACAAAGTAAGCAAGCAAGAGTAACTTGGGGTCCCAAAGCTGTACAAATGCATCGCTAGGCAACAGCCAAGCAAAACACATTGGCCTCAATTCTGGTAGCTATGTGAGGTAAATATTTTTTGGAAGGTAAAATGCCTCATGTGGTATTTTCCTTTTTTTTTTTTTTAGCAATTCTGAAAGATTTTTCTCCAGCATGACGTAAAACATGAGGTAAAGCATGAGGTAAATGCATAAAGTGAGGATAAACATAAGGTATTTCAGTGGTGAGTATGCAGTAAACAAATAACAGTAGTCTTTATTTGTCTTCCATAAGTTAGGATAGTCTTTGGAAGATGTTTTTTTTTTATTTTGAGGGGAGAAGGTGTATTTGATTATGTTGCAACCTATAAAAAGTACATTTATAGGCATCCCTTATAAAAAAAAAATACAGTAAATATTTGGAATTTTATTCTACTAATCTCTTCTATTACACAGCCTGAATAGGAATGACACTAAAACAGGAATAGGAACTCCACTAAAAACTGCAAAATGCAAACAAATTGACTTTACCTCCAGGTACAGGCAGGTCTTAAACTGATCGGTAAATTATGTGCTAACATGCCCCCTAATTTCCATGAGAATAGCTATTTTTGGTAAAATTAATGCAAATTACCTCATGAATTACCTCATAATTTACCTCATGAGGTAAAACATAACTAAAACCTACCAGAATTGCTAAATGCCATCACTTCATGAGGTAAGTTACCTCACATGAGGTCATTTGTTTGATAACCCTACCAGAATTGAGACAATTGGGGTTGATTTTCTAAACGGTGGTAATATTAGCATGCTTACAAAGTGCACAGCAATATTACCCTAATTTCCGCCTGAAAGCACCACAAGGTACGAGATTAGCACTACCCACTGTACTTGAAAAGTGCATCCGTTGCTATGGTAGCGCGTGTTACTGACGGTAATGCTCCTTAAACGCACTTTATTGTAGCAACAGTTGTTCTTGTCCAGTACCATGGGTCACGATAGTCAGGTAACTCTCTGTAGTTGCAGGCAGAATTTAGAGTAATATTGTCATGCGCTATATGAGCACAGCAGGGATGAGCAAAAACTACGCCAGTGTGAATTTACGTATCGTAGTTCGCATCTACGCATCGTAGTTTGTAGGTGAAGTTTCAAAACTATGCTTACGAATTCACGCGTAGCGGAGTACCGCTACTCGTAGCTTATGCCCATTATGCGTAGTTAACATGTGCATTGCATAGTGAACTATGAATGTGTTACTCACGTCTAATTTTCCGCGTGCAATTGTATGCTTACAAATTTACGCGTTGGAAAAGGGGATTGCACGCATAGAAGAGTTTACGGTATAAGCATTTACAGAACAATTAATGCGTAACATTTTCTGCATACGGGCATAAGCATCCGCATACACTACGCTTCACACTACGCATAATTGCGTATTTTAACGCGTAGTCTACGAACTGCATATGAAGCAAATATTTTATTTTGAAGTCGTAGTTTGGCGAAGCTTAATTACGTAAAACTACACGTAGTTCCAGCGTAGCGAAGTTGGCTGACTACGACCATCCCTTGAGCACAGTAACATTACCGCTGTTTAGAGAATCAACCCCATTACCCCTGCAATTCTCACATTACCTAGATAACACCGATTGCACTAATTGCGCAGTGCACGTCACCTTGTCATCATAAGTGGTAGTAAAATTGCTGGGCACTCTCTGTGCAGAACAGACAGGACACAAATTAATTTCTTCGATAGATCGAACTAGAAAGTTTAATTCTTCAAGCATCAAACTCTTTTTTTCTAGCCAAATACCTTTTTTAAACATTGCTTCCATGGTTTTTAACTTCAGCATTGTAAACCTATTAGCCTTCACTGATGAGCAGTCAAGCTGAAACCACAGCATGAATTGTTATAATGAACTAGTTAGATTAATTCTAGACTATTACAGCGTTGTGTGAGTTTACAGTCCCCAGTAGGTGAAATTTCAGTTTATTATTACCTACCCGAATTTCGCTCTTGTTGTATAACAGCATTGTTGGACTGGTCATTTTTTACTTGGGGAATGTTCACAGCCATAGATATGATGTTGTCAACCAGTATGGATAAAACATCGAGATTAACCTGTAAGAAGCTTCAAATGAAATTTTTCATTTGAAACTGCTGTGCACTCTAAATCTCTGCCAGCAAATCTCGTTTGTCTGCCTTGTGCAGCCTTACTCTTAACTACTTTGGCCTTTTGGACATATAATATATGTCCAAATGGCCGCATGTGCGCTCCCGCGCGCATGCACGTGCGCTCCCGGCCCGGGGTTCGTTAGCCAGGGAATCAATTAATCGGGTCATGGTGCCCGATCACTGATCCCTTTCCCCGGCAGAAAAAGTGACGGCTTCTCTCGGAAGCCTCGCTCTTTCTGCCTCCTATGCCCCCCCCCCTACGTCCCTCTAAGCGTACATAGTACACTTAGAGTGACGTAATGTAAACTAATGGCTGCCATCTTGAGGCCAAATAGACTACATTTAAAAAAACAAAACACATATTTACATAAAAAAAATTACCATGTACATCCCGCCCTTACAAAAATGCCCAAATAAAATGTTTGATAAACATTTTTTATTTTTGGATTTGTTCCCTTTAACCTCCTTACAGCCGCCTAACGCCAATTGGCGGTCGCAAGGTGGCTCCTCCTGGACCGTCTAATGCTGAAAGGCATCAAGTCCTGGGGGAGGAGATTAGCGGGGATCGCCCGAGCGGATGCTTGCTTTCCCCGGTTGAGTGACGGAGCAGCGCTCCGTCAACAGTCTGGCAGCGGCAATCTCGGCTGGCAGACTGAAAAGTAAAGAAACAACCATTTATTTTCGTTGTACAGCGCTGCGATCTAATGCAGCGCAATACTGGGGACAGCCCTGTCACTTGGCTGTCCACTGGGTGGGCTCAACATGCGATCCCTCTCATAGGCTAATGCCTATGAGAGGCAATCACCCTGATTGGTTCTCAGGGGAGGGAATAAAAAAAATGTTTTTTATTAAAAAAAGACAATTAAATTAATAAAATAAAAAACATAATAATGCCTGCAGCAGCGATCAGAGCCCACCAAAAGAAAGCTCTGTTGGTGGGCAGAAAAGGAACCAAGATTAATTTGTGTGCAAAGTTGTATGGCTCTGCAGCGAACTGTTAAAGCTGCAGAGCACTAAATTGTAAAAATTAGCCTAGTCACTAGGGGGGTGTAAGCCTGTGGTCCTTAAGTGGTTAAGACCCTGTGGCATGGGGTGGCGACAGGGTTATATGCATAAGCCCGCCCCCCCCCCCCACTCAGTGACTTACTCCCTGCTGGGCAGGAAGTACATCACTTGAATTCCAGACCATCCACGCTTGTGTGCTTCACCGCACAGTGCTCCACCATTTACACTGACTGTGTCACCCATTGACTTACATTACTGCATGACCCATATGGTAGGCACAGTTCATGCAGTAGCGCACTGTTCACTTTGCAACAGCATTGTGGCTAAATCAACACTTCCGTTGCACCACATCACATAAGTATGAAAGTCTCTGTAGACTTTCATCTACCTTGCAACAAGCAGGAACCTGACACAGGAACCTGACTTTTACAGGAATCATCAATCATAAGATCATTTCAACAGTTTATAATCCTGCCGTTATTTATTGTTTCGATATGCAGTTTACTAAAGCTGGGTTATGTATTTTTTACAGAACGCCCCTGTAGGTGACAAGTGTGCTTTTGCAATTGAAATAGTTGAATTGGTTTGCCTACTCTAAAAAAAAAGTGCTGCAGAATTTTTCATGGCTCCGGAAGGGAATAAAATAAATGAATGCATTCATAAAAGAACAGACATCAGTGATCCTTTCCATTTTATGGCATGTCGCCGAAACAGAAGGGATTACGAGTATGTTGAAAATTAAAACTCTACTGAGCTTTTATTTGCTAAGTGCGGTAAAGTAAATTTTCAATAATTATCTGCATCACACTTGCAATTAGGTCTGTTCAGAGTGAAATTGTGTTTGAACTGTGCATAGCATGCCAATGCAAAGCCCCAGAATATTGAACAGCGTTTTGAGTCATTTCAATTTCTGCTACATATTTGGAAGTGAGCCAACTCCCGCCACTAAAACAATATTTAAGATTTCTTTTGAGAACAGTTCAAACTGAATTTTGTTTAGGAAATTATAGGAAGCTAACTTTTTTTTTATGTTTAGTTTCTGTGAAATGGAAGTTATTTCGTTGGCAACTTGATAATAAATGAAAGCTATAATTTGCAATTAGCGCTTCGTTTTCCAGTTATCCCGGTTGCCGGCATGTCAGAATAACCCGTTTTTCCATAACTAATTGTGAGGTAGTAACGCGAGCTGATCCCATAATAATCTCTTGCCGTTATTAAGTATTATTATATTAGCAACCCACTAGGCAGAACACTCAGACTGCTTCATGCGAAAGGGATGCAAGATTAAGGCTGAACTCCGGGGAAATGTACCAACTAATCCCATTTTGTACTCAGTAAGGATTGAGTAAATTAATTTTAAATAGAATATTTATAAGTACCTGGCTCTGTCTTTAAATCATCGTTAGGTAATCTCTTGCATAACACTCACACTGTTTTATGTGGGGAGGGGGGCTATACTACCTTTCCAATACCTAACCTTAACTTTTTATCTTAATAATTTCCTGATTCCTAACCCCAACTTAAAGAGAACCCAAGGCGAGGATCTAACAATGAAATCCCCATACAGAGGCTGGGTCTGCTTATAGAGCCCAGCCTCTGTTGCTATTTGGATTCCCCCTAAGCCCCCCCTGCGCTCAGCGAGACCCCATTATTCACAGCCGCGCTGCCGACACTGAGCGTGTCAGCAGCGGCTGTGTTCACCTTTGTAATGCCAGTCTCCGCTATCCCCCGCCTCCTGAATCGCTCCGGTCCCCGCCCACATCCCTTCCCTCCCCGCTGATTGGAGGGAAGGGACGCGGGCGGGGACCGGAGCTCTGCAGGAGGCGGGGGGAGAGCGGAGACTGACGTTACAAAAGTAAACACAGCCACACAGCGCGGCTGTGATTAATGGGGTCTCGCTAAGTACAGGGGGGGGGGGGGTTAGGGGGAATCTAAATAGCAACAAAGCCTGGGCTCTTTAGGCAGACCCAGCCTCTGTATGGGGATCTCATTGTTAGAACCTCACCTCGGGTTCTCTTTAAAGTGTACCCCAGGCAATATGTGACATAATGAGATAACGTGTATGTACAGTACAAAACATATTAATAACTAGGCTGCTTTACTTGTTTTAATTTGCTCCCTGAAATAGTTAGTTTCTAGGCATGTGGCAGCTTCAGTCTTGTCGTTACCTTGTCAGGAATATAGTAAACACCACTGATAAGCAAATTACAGCCATAAAAGATATCCTGGCAGAATTCAACTTCTGAGGGAAGGAAGAGGTAAAATACATGAACTACTGACCTTTTTCTATCTCTGGAACTCTTAATAGGCTGTCACTGATTAGAGACCATAAAAGATTCAACCAAGAAAACCGTGGGATACTTAAAAAAGTCATTTTTAGGAGTAGGAGGATAAATATAATTGTTTATCTCATCAGCTTATTTTCACCTCGGGTTCACTTTAAGACCAATTCTTCTCTGATGCCTAACCCTAACGTGCCCCATTTAGATGACCTTTTCCTGACACCTAACCATAACCTCTCCACATAACGTTAAACCCCTGCTTTTCACCTAAATCTAATATCCTATCTTAACAGTTTGGGTGTCACTTAAAGTTTGGGTGTCACTATCGGTGGAAGTTTGGAATTATCGGCATGGATTAGTGACGGATTATAAATGGATGAAATCTGAATGAGTTTCATTCAAATTTCATCCCCCTAATTACTGCAGCTGAGCGGATGTGTAAGGGGGGGCGGTTAAACTTACCCAGTATGTGTCTTCTTTCATCCATCCCACGGCGCCTCCTACGCTGCATTCCAAGCCGCGTCACGTGACTACAAACACTTCCTCCTTCAACCCAGCTTGGAACGCAGCGTAGAACACGCATGCTGGGTAAGTTGTTTAACCCCACCTTACACACCCACTCAGCTGCATCCCTGATTATCGGTAATGAGTGGAAATTTGTGTGCTTGATAAATATTGTGCATCAGGGCCATTTGCAATACAAAATGCAGCTACAAATAGCGGGTGCATGGTATGTACCACTGAATTCTGCGGGTGGGGCACCTACTATTTGAAGCCATATTTTGCATTGTGGTGGTTAAGGTATGGGGGTGGAGGGTTGAGGTTAGCTATGTTGGGGGTTGGTTAAGCTTATTCATAGGGGGGATTAAAGTTAAATTCCCTCCACTGTTGCTGCTACAGACTTCCTCCACTGTTCGATTTTATAGAATAAACTAACTGTCCCTAATAATAAAAATAGCTCCAATAGAACAATATTAATCAGTAAAATGTTCTGATTACGTAAGCAGATCAGTTGGATATTAAAATTACCCCACCAAAGCCTCTAGCTGCTGGTTAATTCTCTAGCTACTTGCTAATTACTATCCTTACCTGGGTCAGTGCAAATTTGCATGTTAGGTTACAAGTCTGGGGGCTTTGCTTATGTAAGGCTGAAGACTTCTTTACTGGCATGCATATGAATTGGCCTCCAGGAGACTTGGGCGCAGGATGCATGGTATCCTGTATGGCTTATCCTGCTGCTGCACAAGTTCTCGGGGGCGTTAAATACTATTCCCCTTCTAGGTCCAAGTGGATAGTGGGGAATAATGTAATTCAGCTTCCAGCTACTGCTGGAAGGTGAATTACAGTGTTTTAGAAGCAACTTCAGCTCCGTCTTCTGACGGCGCCGAAGTTACTGACTGTGCACCGCTATAGCCGTTATTCCTATTACGGCCTATGGCAGTGCTGGCTGTGCCAAAATCTCCTGTGCTGTAATCACTGCAGTAGTGACACTCTTGCCTGCTTACAAAGCTTCCACATCTCTATCAGCGACAGCCACCAGCCAGATTCACATTTACTTTTAAAAATAAAAGCAGTACTGTATCTAAAAATTTGAACCTGATTGATGGCTGTTGAGAAATAATGATAGTCTGTAGCATTGACAGCTCTGATACACAAAACCCAAATTGACTAGTTAATATTTCGGAGACTCAGTGCAAACGTTTCAGGCAGCACCTGTGAAACACTAGCGACTAGCGTTGCCATGTCCGTCTGCTGCGTTGATTTGCAAAAAGCGTAAATCCAGCAACCAATTAAGGTCCGGCAAATTGCTGTTCTCCGCATTGTTTTGATCCGGGTAATCTAATTTTTCAGAGATCAGGACTGGTGTCAGATTTGTAGCACAGATTCCAACAGGATAAAAAGACAGCGTCATAATTGGCTTTGTACCACTGTTGCCATAAGCCAGACTTGGATGTATAAGATGGTTAATGCAGCATGCAAAAGTTTTAACATAATCCCTAATAGTCCGCCCCCGCTGCTTCCGATCCTCCACCTGCCAATTTATCCTAGTCAGTCGTTCAATAGAAAAGCTTTCTCTATCTTTTTTTTTGGCATAAGGTGCAGAACATGAGGGTAGCCGGCAGGAGTTAGTACGGTTATTAAAACAGGAGTGTGTAGTCATGTTTAATAATATTTCTATTTTTGACATGTTACTTTTCATTGTCCGTTCTATAGTAAAACAAGGAGTGTTGATTAGCAACCTTAAAAATCTTGTTGTTTTTTTACTTTTTTGGGGGGGTTTTAGGTTAGGTTTACAGTGGGACGTTGCATTGTGATTTGACGTTAACGATGCACAAAATTACAACGCAAAACGCATTGGGGCCCTTGGGCCAGAGGGGCCCCAAAGGGCCCTCCCTCAACGACAGTATTAGCTCTCTATTGGGCCTATGCTGATAATAATCACTTCTATAGATACTTTCAATAGTGGTAATCATTAACAAACTGCTCCCCATCCCCTTCTTGCACCTCTGACACTGTAGTTGCCATTGCCAGGATTTGGTGCACCGTATCAATTGTTGTATAGAGTGCTTAGGGGGGCCATATTATAAAACTTGCATTGGGGCCCACAACTCCTTAGCTACGCCACTGGCCGCATTACCATGGCATTCAGTATATGCAGTGAAGCATACAGGCAATGACAAATATGCTTCCCTGTATCTGTTAACATGTGCGTTTAGAGGTAACACACTGCAGCACTGCATCAGCGCGTTACCATAACGCAAATTTACAATGTAATGCTAACATTGCACAGCCTTAACACAGTGGTGTGTTAAACAGCGTTTTACGACTTTATAACACGGGACCATAACGTCCCACTTTGAACCTAGCCTCATACTATTGTTTATGTATGTGTAAATTGCCTTTACTTATTTAATTGATATGTAAACATTTAATTAATTCACTAGGGGCTAGTGCTCTCTACTTTTGGGGAACCCGCCTGTGCATATATTGTCATATCTGATGTATCAGTGTATTTAAGTTGCTTTGCAATTTGCATTGGCAGTGAACAGCAATTTTACTTGTATGTATGTCATTTTGGTAGCAAATAGCACAACTCCCAATACCTAGGTAATCCTATCCCAGCAAAGCATATGTTATTGTTATTTTTTATTTATATAGCGCCAGCATATTCCGCAGTGCTTTACAAAACACAACAAGACGTCAAGGGGAACATAGGTACAACCAAAAAATGTGCAGCAGAGTCTCAAGCAGCACAAGTATTGCAACAAAAACAGTAAACATTAGGAGGATGACCCTGCCCTTGCGAGCTTACTAAAGGGTAGTGGGGGACACACTAGGTAAGAAAGGGGGGGAGGATGGATGAGGCAGTGAGCCTTTGCCTCTGATTACATTGTGAACAGATAAGTACGTTAGCCTCCGAGGAAGCAGGGCTCACCCCATTGCGAAACGGTCGTAAGGCCGTGCACCCTCTGGCGCCCACAGATGCCTCCCCACTCCAGCAGAGCACGATAAGTACATCATCCTTTCACGTGTACACATGTTCCTGTGCAACCACTGTGATTTCAAATCTTGTACACCTGCTGCTTGCATTAAACTACAGTGCCAGACTTCTTTGCTTCTCCTCTTTTTTAAAATAGTTTTGTGCTGCCTGCAATACTTAGTTGCAGGGTGGTCTGTGTTACAGAGGAAATAGTCAGGTGTTCATAAATGCCAGACTAGACAGGAACAGGTGGCTTTTCAGTTTGAATTTAAAGAAAACCTGTACTGAAAAAAAGTTCCCCTGGGGGGTACTCACCTCTGGACCATATTGAGGCTTCCCCTATCCTCCTGTGTCCCACAGCGGTCTCGCTGCAGCCCCGGCACGCACAGGCGACAAATCCGACAGCCTGTGCAATAATTACCTTTTTGGGCTCCAGTGGGGGCGCTGTTGTGGCTCTACTGACGGAGAGAGGCGAAAATAGCCGATCTCCGTCGGGTCCGCTCTACTGCGCAGGAGACTTGCGCCGGCGCAATAGAGCGGCCCAATGGAGATCGGCTATTTTCACCTATCTCCATGGGAAGAACGGATACTGTGCCTGCGCTGGAGCCGGGGAGGTAAATATTTACATCGCCGCCACTCCGGGAGGATTTTCGCTGCCGTCGTGGGACCGAGGAGGACGGGGGAAGCCTCAATATTATCCGGAGGTTTCCCCCACCCGAGGTGAGTACCACCTAGGGGAGTTTTTTCATTACAGATTTTGTTTAAAGGACTGGATTTATACTTACCTGGTGCTTCCTTGAGCCCCCTTGAGGCCGCTCAGTTCTTCGGCACCTCCCCAGGCCACGCTGGTTCCCTGCTGGATGGTCTGGTACACTGGCCAAGTCGTGCTTCATCATGCATGCAAGGCCCGACTGCATTGTGCCCCTTCACGCTCCTGTAGCTATCTGCGCCTGTGCAGTAGTGGGGCCATGCATGCACAATAAAGCGTGACTTGGTCAGTGTACCAGGCCATCCAGCAGGAGACCAGAGTGGACCAGGGCGATGCCGAGGCACTGAGACTTGACTTGTCTCAGGTACACTTAACCTCCCTGGCGTTATGATTTCTTCCTGATTTTAGTGATGGGAAATAATAGCAAAAATAAATGTTGTAAATAACACACCATAAATTCGGATATGAGTTACCCATGTTCAGTTTATAACTAGTACTGCTGATTACTGTATTGAAAGTTAGTAGCAGCAGCGGATGTGACTTTCTACCCTTAGCTTATTTATGAGTCATGCATTTTTTTTTATATTATGCAGATTAAGAAAATTGTGTCATGACCTACAGATTAATCACAGAAATTGAAGATGTTTTGCTTTGAAAATAATGTTGCAGAACTACATCACTTTTTGGCATTGACTTACAATACTACATTCTTATAACAAAGGAAATGTGCTCAGGTTATGTGAGATGATTCTGAGCTGGAGTCCCTTAGTTGCCCTTCTAATTGGCTTATCACAATACTACTACACATCCAATCAGCATCCAGCATGGGGTACAGTTATAAATGGTGCAGGGTGAAAAATGGCACAATGTTCCGCCGATAAATGTATCATAAAACGCTATTTACCATTTTTTATGTAAATACATTAAAACTGTAAATAACGTTTTATGATACATTTATCGGCGGAACGGTGCACTATTAAAACATAAAGGGGGGAGAGACAGCGGGGCAGCGGGGTGGAGGGAATAAGATTAGGTGGGGGGAAGGTGTGTGCATAGGCATACATTACTTCGTCACGGCCGGCGATCGTCATCACTCCTTCACTTCCTAGTTAGTTTGCAGGAGTCCTGCAGCCAGCGAATCACCATGCAGGGACTGAAGCCACATAGTGATTGGCTGGATGCAGGACTACAGCAAACTGAGGAAGTGAAGGAGCGATTGCCGGCTGGAACAAGGTAATGTATGCCTCTGCACACATCCTCCCTCCATCTAATCTTACTCCCTCCAGTGTCCCGCTTCCTCTCCCCCCTTCCACCTGACCCCGCTACCTAACATTAGCCCCCTGCATTTTTAACGCTATTTAGTGTTAAAAGTGTAAGGCACCCTGCATGTGCCATTTTTTAACACTTATAACGCTAAATAGCGTTATATAATGTAATTCTATGCAGCGCCATTTCTATTCCCCCGGCGCTGTGCGCCATTTTATCTGTCCCATCCCGCGTAGGATGGCACATATACAGTATATCGCAGCCAAAATATTGCGAAGAAGGCAAAACGGATGCTTTGGATATCATAATAAACCGTCAGCTCATCAGAAATATGGGTGAAAGAATGATACAAAAAAAATCTTCACTCCTTTTGATGATGTAAAATCAAATCCTTTATGGCAAATCCATTAAAGCATGGCAAACAGACATGACAGCCAGAAGCTGATGCACCTCTGAACCCCACTGGGTCCTTAGTCATAGCTAAACTGACATTTATACACACACACATAACCCCACCCACTAATGCCACACCTGACTCAGGTAACCCTTCCCCCTTAAAGCCAATGGGAACCACTTAATAAAAAATGAAACCAGATACTTACCTAAGGAGAGGGAAGGCTCTGGTTCCTAATGAGACTTCCCTCTCCTCTCCTGGTCGAGTCATCCCAAAGACAGAAGGCTCTATACTGCACATGCACGATTGTGCGATAGAGGGCACTTGCACGTGCGCAGTATGGAGCGGCCCGTCTTCGGGAGTACTCGGGCTCCCGAAGACTTTCCAAAGTCATCTTTGCCGGCAGAGGGGGCAGTTTTTGACCAATTTAGTCAAATACCACTCCCGGGGACAGCGCAGCGTCGCGGGCATCGGGGAGAGGAGAGGGACGGCTCATTTATTTTTTGATGTAACGCTTCCCATTGGGGAAATGTGACAATTTAATCTAATAAAGTGGTCTGAAACTCAGTATTTCTTCTTTGCTCTAAAAGATTATTTACAGCATAAAACATACCAGCACAAAAAATGTTAGCAGCATTCAAACAGTTAAAGGGACCCTGAGCGGTGTCCTAAATTGAAACTATAGACTCACCTGGGACCTTCTCCAGCCCCCCCCCCCGTATCCCGCAAGGCCCCTGGCATCTTCTTGCTTCCTTCCGTGGTCCCGCTGATGGCTTCAGTAATCCAGCAACCTTGGCTGAAGCAGCGCATATTAAAACATGAAAAAAATGTTAAAGCATGAAAAATAGCAAAACTTATTTTTTATTGCATTTTTTCTTGAAAATCGAATTTAACATTATTTTTGCTAAAATTAAGGAGCTAGTCTACTTTAGGGGACCCACCGTAAATCCCCATAGAGAATTGGAGCTGTGCTGAAAATGAAACGAATTTCCGCTTTCAGCTCTTTTAAACCCCCACAAGCCATATATCTATGGAAAGGTTAGAATCTGCTCTAACGAATGATGCTACTTTCGGTGAGCATCACCATGTAGGAAGCGCCGAACGGCCGTCTTACTTCTGTGCTGCTCATATTTTTCTCCCTCCTCATTGGAGGGATTGTTAGCTGGGGGCATGCCAGAAACTGCTCTCCCTTCTCCCTGGACAAGACTCAAACCCAGAACTAGCTACTGACTGTACGGACTTTTTTTTTCATTTTTTTTTTCTCTGGCACGCCCCCAGCTAACAATCCCTCCAATAAGGAGGGAGAAAAATATGAGCAGCACAGATGTAAGATGGCCGACGGAGCCGCGATTGCGGCCGTTCGGCGCCTCGTTCACGGTGAGTTTCAGCTATTTTTCACTTCTGTATTACCAATAAAGGATGTGTTACTAGCCAGAGATTTCAGAGGCAGAGGGGAAGAGGGAGCAGGAGAGGGGAGTGCAGTTTTCACAGGCTGAGGGGTGGAGATGCTGAGCAGCTTGCCTGTGTGTAATGATCACAAGCAGAATATGGCTGCTCTCATTGTATTACAGGAAGAATTAATCATATGCTGTTGAAGCTGTTTGTGCCTAGATTTGCTGTGTAAACTATCTAAACTTTAGATAAGATATATAGACAAGTTACTTGTTATAGTTAGTTTTTCATCTCAGATTCGCTTAAAAGTGGAACATATTTTTTTTTAAATAAGCCTTTGTCTGTTGTGCATAAGTCCTATTCTAAATAACGTAATATGACCATTTTTAACTATAAACATAATTATTTTCAACATAAGCAACATTTTAGCAGTAAATCTAATACATAAAACAATGTGATTAGAAAACTATAGTGTCATTAAGGAAATGCGAAAATGTTTTTTTTTTTTGAAGATTCTTTATTTATTTCAACATATAAAGGACAGAGTACAAAATAGCAAGGACTTGTTTATCCTGATTCAAACTGAACAAACATGTAGGCTTCACAATAAACTTTATCAAGGTGATATCATATACAACCTGACAGCACTCCCCATAATATACTTGCATTTATAGACCATCCACTGCTAGAGAAAACCCTTAAAGTTTTGGTATCCTGGCGCCCCACAGGGATCATGCAACCAGGCACCTGCTATATTAAAAGTTAACGGTTTCCTTAATTTCCTTTTGGGAGCGCTACGACAGAACATTTACTGCTATATAATAGCCTTGGTGCAAAAAGAAAAGAGAAAGGAAAGAGACAAGAAAAGGAAAAGGTTTCGGTGGGTTGGAGATGAGCACAGGTAATATTCCCAGAGGCGTCCATGATTCCTGAGAGCAAAGTCAGGGGACCGTGAATGGGTGAGTTATCCGGACATGAGGGTAGTGAATTGAGGAGACTCTTTGAATTCAAACCACCAAAACCACGTTTTCCAGAATTGGTCTGACCTGTCATATATAGTGGCTGTCAAGTCTTCTAGCTGGCAGATTCTATCCACCTCCTTTAGCCAATCCCTCAAAACCGGAGGGTCTTGTGACTTCCATCATCTAGCGATCAACGCTTTGGCAGCGTTTACTAGGTGTCTAGTGAGGGACTTTTTATACTTTTTGATGGACCATGTATTATGATGGAGAAGGAAAAATTCTGGAGAATCTGGTGGTAGGAAGTCTGTCAGCGCATGTATCTGTGTGCGTATATCAAGCCAGAAATTGGCGAGGCAGGGGCAGGACCAGAAAATGTGCAACAGGGTACCTGGATCTTGTCCACACCTCCAGCAACTAGGAGAGATGGAGGGATACATCGCATGGAGTCTCGTTGGAGTGAGATACCAGCGCGTAAAGATTTTATAACCCGCTTCCTGACGCGAACATTTATTTTTTATGCACATTTATAACTATTTAGCTTGACATATGGCACGTTTATGTTTATGAGGAAAGTTATTTAACTAATTTATCTTCCTTCAGTAAAGTGCAAACTAAAGTTAATTAAAGCAGTCATGACATTACACAAGTATTTGAAATCCACTCTTTCACATCATGTGTCAGCTAGACAGTTTATCTCAGAATATATTTATGCGGAGCCTATGTCCTTGCCAATTCAATATGACCTATGTACATTGTTTTACATAGGTCATTATCAGGTGATACAAATATCTTGTGAATGCCTAATATAGTAAATGGGCAGGAGGGAAAGGCAACATAAAGTGAATAATGGAAATCTAGACTGTCCACGCTACTTCAGCATGATAGAAAGTGACTGGCAAGGCATGATGGGAGCTGTAGAAATGACCGATTCTCCTAAAGGCACTTAATCGCCTCTCTGACTGGAAGATCAAGAC
Organism: Hyperolius riggenbachi; assembly: GCF_040937935.1. Lineage (NCBI taxonomy): Eukaryota > Metazoa > Chordata > Amphibia > Anura > Hyperoliidae > Hyperolius > Hyperolius riggenbachi. The sequence goes on along the minus strand of NC_090647.1, from coordinate 506,037,330 downwards.
TAGCCAATCAGAATTTCTACTGCAGACTATTAATGAAATGGATGGTTATAAATTGTCTGTGGAAGCAATTCACTTAATGCAAATTAGAAGCTATATGCCACTTTGGGTGGTACTTGACTATAGAACATTAACTGTGCTCCAATAATCTGGAGGGTGGGTATTGGTTAGGGTTACGCATGACTTTAGAAGGGTTAAAGTTAGAAGATGTATCAGTTATGGTTAGGAGGTTATGGTTTGGCATGAAGAATGACTGTACGATGGCACATACATATAAAATGATTTACATTTGTAAGAAAATCCTCTAAAACGTGTTTACTTCCAATGTAGCTGTTATGCACATTATAATCTACCAACTCTCAGTCTAAACCTCTAAGCAATAGATTTTAGACTATTCCATCTCCTCGTGGGGGAGTGCCACAGTCAAACTGCCAGAATAGTGTGCAATTGAGCAGGGAGACTGGCTGGCATTTTTTTTACAGGTTTTTCCCAGGGAGGGCTTTTTGATACTAAAAAAAACTAAGGATCCCCCATGGGAAGATGGACTGATCCAAAACCTGTTGGTAAGTGTGGTAAGATGTTTACGATTACTGCTGTCATATTCCAATGCAACAATAGCCAACACTCTAACAGGAATGGTATAAACTCATTTTTAAGATGCTCTTAACAAATCGCTGAACACCAGCGTAAGCGTGGCTTATTCCAGTGGCTCACAGTGTTACCTTCGCATGCACCCCCTTATCAAAGCAAGTGTTTTTCCAAGTACCCTTTGTTACTGGTAATTATATTTCAAGTCCCCCTCAACAGATGCACATTTATTAGAAGTACACCCTAATTGTGCATAAATGCTTTTCAACATTCCCAAATGTCTTTAATTGAATTCTTTATCTAGATTTTACCATGTCTAAAAAAAAATCTAAACTTGTTAATTGTTATAATGTATTGACTGTGAGGATAAGAAGTACCACCTTACCCCATCAGAAGTATCCCCTAAGGATGGAAATCTGTGATTAACACAGCTGTATTGCTGCTTTGTAGTTGTATTGTGATGGTTTATAAAGGATGCATGTGGCACTGGCACACTAAACTAATCAAATGTTGTTTGTGCTTGTTTTTCAGGTAACGTCTGATGCATGTTTTTCCTGTATCCAAGTAATAGTAAGACACACATAACTGCTTTTATCTCTTTTGAGGCCTTTGGTTGTTTTATTTGATGTATAGTTACACTCCTATTATATTTAAAGGATGTCCAAAGTAATATAAAACCTTCTAAAAATGTTGCTATGCAGGTTATCCATACTCACAATTCCAAAGGGTATTTCTTCATCATTGCTATGCCAATACACAGGCCGCACCACTCTTAATGGCCACCCTTCCCCACTGTGCCCACAGCTCTCCCTCTTCTCTGCACTGCTCTCCTCCTGCTGGGGGCACACCTAGCTACCTATTCTGGGGACATATACCCCTGCCTACATATACTGGGGACATATACCCCCGACTACATATACTGGGCACATATACCCCTGGCTACATATACTGGGGACATATACACCTGGCTACATATACTGAGGACATATACCCCTGGCTATATATACTAGGGACATATACCCCTGCCTACATATACTGGGCACATATACCCCTGGCTATATATATTGGGTACATATACCCCTGCCTACATATATGGGGCACATATACACCTGCCTACATATACTGGGGACATATACCCCTGGCTACATATACTGGGGACATATACCCCTGGCTACATATACTGGGAACATATACCCCTGGCTGTATATACTGGGGACATATACTCCTGTCTACATATACTGGGCACATATACCCCTGGCTATATATATTGGGGACATATACCCCTGCCTACATATACTGGGCACTTATACCCCTGGCTATATATACTTAATGGCTTATGGGGGTATACAAAGCACAAATTGGTTTAAAGAGGTGCCCTAGTGTGTGATAAAAGCATTTAAAATCGACAAAGATATGAGGTAGCTTACCTCAATGACGAAAAAACTTTATGGTACAAAAGTTTTTATTAGTAATAGCACAGGCAACACGTTTCGCGGGTCTGAGCCCACTTCCTCAGGCCAATGACAGTGCCCAACTAAATGAAAAGTCCAGTGTAGAGAGGATCCCTACACTGCATTTTTTATTTAGTTGGCCACTGTCATTGGCCTGAGGAAGCGGGCTCAGACCCGTGAAACGCGTTGTCTGTGCTATTACTAATAAAAACTTTTGTACCATTAATATTTTTCGTCATTGAGGTAAGCTACCTTATATCTTTGTCAATTTTAAACTGTTTTCAAACGCTTTTATCACACACCAGGGCGCCTCTTTAAACCAATTTGTGCTTATAAATAAAAGGGGGCAGCTTTAGCATTTTTGTATTATTTGAGGACAATCAAAAGTAAACTTGGTAGTTCTATAATTATCTGCAAGTCAAAGAGACAGATGTTAACTTTATGTCATCCTAACTCATAGAACTGTGAAATGCATTAGAGCACTTTCCAGGCAGTAAGCAGAAGCCTGCTCTGTGTGGGGTGTAATATGTGCCTTAATTGTGGCTATTATTAAAGGGGTGGATAATACAAGTGTCAGACTGTTGAGGCAGATAATTGATGATTAACAAACATTACTTACTGTACATTAACCCAGTTCTAAGCATGCTAATGTCTCTGAGATTAGTTGTTAATTTCAGTGTCAGGTCTCTTTTCTGTGATGTCTCTATCGCTCATTGTCTTACACCAGTTAAACATAACAGGCCTGATTTACTTGGGCATCAACAAGCATCTCTGGATTTAATAGTGCATCTCTATCTTAATCAACTCATTTGGTTTTCAATACCACTTATATGCAGATGATACTTAACTCTACCTCTCGGCCCCAGACCTTAAAGTGTACCTGAGATGAAAAACGTATCAGGTACCATACTTACCTGGGGCTTTCTTAAGCTCACTTAAGGACAAAAAGTCCCTTACTATCTTCCCGGGTGGCTCTTGTTCTCCGCAATACAACCCAAAAGCCTGGCTGAGACACATATGCCGGTTCACGCTGCCGTGCTCCCCCGGCGGGGAGCATTCTGCGCTTGCACAACGGAGGCGTGATGGTAAAGAGCAATGAAGTCTGTCTCTGCCAGGATTACTGTGGGGCAGGAGCCACTCAGGGAGACGGTGAAGGACTAAGCGGCCTCAAGGGGTTTGATTCACTAATCGGCGCTAAGTGTTAGTGCCCCAAAAGTAGCTTTGCGTGCACTAACAGCCGCGCTACATCACACACAGCACCGCTCACAGCGCCCGCAGTGTGGTGCGCCGGTAATAGTGTGTGGTAAGCCGATAATGTTGCACCCGCTGCCCTGTAAACGTCGCACCTGGTGCGCCAAAAATGGCACATCGGGTGCCCCCGAAGCGGGAGCACCTGATGCACTGTTTTCAGTGCATCGGCTGTGACGTTTACAGGGCAGCGGGTGCGACATTATCATCGCACCATGCACTATTATTGCTGGTGCACTGCACTGCGCGCAATGTGTGTGCGCCCACTAGTTCTTAATGCTCACTAACCAGCTTGGCGCCGGTTAGTGAATCAAGCTCAAGGTTGCTTAAGGAAGCCCTAGGTAAGTATAAAACCTAATATGTCCATCATCTCAGGTTCACTTTAACTCCCTCCTATTAATTTATAAAGTGCCAACATATTCCTTGGTGATGTACAAAGAAACAAACATGGAGTACATAATAATGTAGACAAGCATACTCTAAGGCCATTCCCCCTTCAACTTCTGGCCGGTGATACTCCTCACTAGATAAACTAATAACACACTGCCTGTAGGTATGCATATTGTATACTAACCCACCTCCCCCTCCCCCATTCCTTTAGATGGTAAGCTCACAAGGGCGGGGCTCTCTCACCTTTTCGTGCCTGGAATTTGTTACTCATTTTGTGTCTTGGAATTTGTTATTCATTTTATTCATCATGTTACATTTGCACCAGTGTCTATATTAGGTGTATACCAATGTCTGTATTAGTTTGTACCCCATGTTTGTTTCTTATTTTGTGTAGCACCTCAGAAAACACTTTATAAATCAATAATAATATGTGGGAAGTCATGAGTAACTCACCAGATCTGGACTATAATAAAAAAAAAAAAATATTGCTGCAAGATGATACAAGAATGCAACTTCCCCCTGCCAATGCCATATTGATGCCGTAAATATTGCTAATTTCTAGGTTCTTAAATTAACAGTTGTGTGATTTCGTTCTCATTCACAGTAAGAAGTGTTTCCCAACAGAACCAGGTTATTCTAGGTTTATTTAAAAGAAGGGAGGCTTGCTGTGGATGCTGCATGCAACTGTAGCCACACCACTGCTACTTTGTAAAACTCTCAGTGACCCTGAATACAATGCACTATAACCCTGGTGACAGTAGCAAACCATAGTCACATAACAGCAGATGACTGTAAATCAAGGTTTGCTGGTTTATGTGTGATTACCCTTCTATAGATGCTTGTAGATCTCTGGAGATGTCTTATTAAGGGTCAGCTTACACTGAATGCTATGTGTCAGTGTATCCATTGCATCCATTAGATCATTGTATCCATTAGAAGTTAGCTAGCACTAGGCTATCTTGTTTAGGTCACCGGCACCCCCTGATAGAGCCACTATATACATTACCCAGCCTGATTCCAGCGATCATGCAGCCTCCCTGCATAGCTCCGTTCTTCTGTATGGGGAGGTTCGTACATGACATCATGACATTATGCACAGTCCCGATCCTCCCCATAGAGAAGAGTGGAGCTGTGTGGGGAGGCTGCAGCGATAGCTGGAACCAGGCTGGGTGATGTATTAGTGGCTGGATCGGGGGCGATTGTGGGGTGCCGGCAACCTAAACAAGCTAGCCTCGTGCTAGCTAACTTCTAATAAAGTCACTAAAGCTATTAGATTTTAACTGGAGAACACCTGAGGCCAGCAAAACCTCTGAAGCGGCATGCCCGATACAGTGTTGGGCCTATCGCTCAGGAGGTTAAAGATGCTTTAGGCATTCAGGAGATGCTTGGAGATGCTTTAGTAAAGAAAGCCCAACACGTGATTTAGTGCCAGTGCGTGTAAAGGTACAAGACAGAGTGGAGGCATCCAGTTACATGCATTAGGCAATAACCCTGTAGCCAAGTGCTGGCAGCATAGTCAAGAGCTATTGCCAAGGACATGTGCCCGAATTTAGAATGGCAGGAATCCATGGAGACTCAGCCTGACCAATCATTTTTAGAAGTAGGTCTGGAGTGGCACACCTTACCATTGCTTTGGTGGGTGAATAACCTAAATGTCAAGCAACACCCCAAGATCATAGAAAAGTCCAAGGTCGGTTTGCACACCATTTAGTAGACGTTGAAGTGTTTATTTTTCACGACATAAGTCAACACTGAAATTGACAATTGTTTTGTTCCCACGGAGGGTCCCCTTCATCGGATAGTGCAGACAATACATAGGCCTCGATTCATAAAAGTGCTGTTGAGCGGGGAAAGTCGAGCGGGGAAACACCACTGTCGGTATTTCCGCCTTCAGGGTGGTAATTCATAAAAATGTAGCTAGATGTGACAGGCGTGCGGAGATATTCCGCTGTAGGCAGGCGTTAGGCTGTCGGGAGACATGCGGAAACAGGAGAAGCAGGCGGAGTCCCTCTGTGCGGTGTTCTCTCTGCAGCTGCTTGGGAGGTCTGTCCCATTCACTGCACTGTATTCTGCACGCTTCTCGCCACACCAGAGGTAGCGGTAATATCCGTCTGCATACCGCTACCTCTAATCTTTATAAATTGACCACTTGTTACTTTTGCTATGATAATCACCGCGCAAGGCGGTGATTTATCACTCTGCTCGCGAATGTCGGCTTTTCATGCGGAAAAAGCCTTTATGAATACAGATTTTGCTGTGTGGTCGGTAAAGTGAGCCGTTTTCAGCATTTCCGAATGCGAGAATGCTTTATGAATCGAGGCCATAGAGATAGATCTTTAGGGGATACCTGAGCACTAAAGTCTTATACACATGGACCAACCCGCTGCCTGATTATAGTCTGACTTTAGTTTGTTGGACGATAATCAGGCATGTGTGTGCGCACAAACAATTGGACGACCAACTGATAACAGGCGGTCCCGATCCAATCATCGGATCTACTCACATGACTCTTGGGCTGATATCGTGCAGATGGTTGCGTGTTGCATTGTTTTGAATGCGGCTGTATCTGTCATTCTGCTTGTGTGCACAGTATGTAAATCAGTTGGTTATTTAGCCGTTTAATTGTGTGTAAGGTCATGCAGTTGGTCAGGTCAGGTGGTTGATCGTGTGCTTATTGTGAGCCTGTTGGATGATGTAAGCAGCTTAACAGGATAGAGAGGGCCAATCTGATGTAAACAGATGGGTGAGCACCAATTGTGTGAAAGTTTATGTAAGTACGGGGGCACAGCTAGACTTAACAGGGCCCCCCTGCAAAAAATGGTAGCATTTGGCCCCTTTGGTACCCGAACCCCATGCAGGTCATATGATCGGGAGCCAGCGAATGGCAGCAGAGAGTGTTCTGCTGTTAAGCAGCGTCTGGAAGCAGGAAAAAATTACACCTGCTCCAGCACACGGTTTACATAAACAACCTGAGGTTTTTTTTGCTAATTGACTGCACTAGTGGTTGGGGAGAGGGAGGAGGAGGGGCCCAAAGCCGCAGAGGTGGTTGCTATGCCCATGTAAGTACCAAATATCTCACTGTGTATCCACATGATTTATGTGTTTCTATAGCTGTGGATTTCTCCGTTTTATGCAATGTTCTTTGTTTTAGCTTTTTGGAGGTCCATTTATAGTGAATCTGGCAGTCTATGTCTCGTCATAGTGTCTTTGAAAGTGTTATAGCCGCACTATTAAAGAGCATAATTTTCAGCTTTCACTCAGATTCCATTCAAAGTGAGAAAATTGCTTCATTTCTCTGCATCTCCTCCAGTTTACGGTCTCCATTCCATTTATTTGATGTTCATTTTTCTTTGTAACGAATAGTCAACTAATTTATTCTTGAGATTTCAAACAATGAAATATCCTAGGAGTTGCCTAATCACCACAATCTATGTCAATCATTAAGAGAATCTGTGGTTTCCTTTTCTTTTCCTGTACAAGATTTATTTATTTTTTCTGTGGCTCTGAGCATTAGAATTCAATTTAAAGTGGTCCTGTCATTTTGCTGTATGTATAATGCTGTGAAGTCAAATGGATACAATGTGATGTTTTGTTCAGTGTCTACATTTGTTGTACATTGTTGAAATGAGATGTTTGAAGCAAACATGTCCTTAAAGTGGATCCGAGGTGAACTTTTACTCATTGTATAATGGTGTTCCTTTTCTATTGTTTATAGGGCATTCCTCAAGCCAAATACTTTTTTGTTTTTGTTTTAATACTCTAACTCCCTGTAAACTAAATAAACCACGCCCACAGGTTTTCAGAGAGCCTTGGCAGTAGCAAGGGCTCTTGGGAGCTCAGTCTGGGCAGGAGGAGGAGGAGGTGTTACTAGACATTGATTTTAGAGGCAGTGGGGAGGAGGGGAGATTAGTTTTTTTTCACAGGCTGAGTGCTCAAGATACAGATAAGCCTGCCTCTGTGTAATGTTTACAAACAACATGGCTGCTGTCATTGTATCACAGGAAGAATTAATCATTTTCTATTAAAGCTGTTTGCAGCTAGATTTGCTGTGTAAACTATCTAAACTTTAGATAAGATATATAGACAAGTTACTTGTTATAGTTAGTTTTTCATCTCTGATCCGCTTTAAAGTGTAAATGCACATTCAGTAAACAAGGATATTGGATAGGTCAGTGGAGCAGAGTGGTCTGTCCATGCAGATAAGCACCCATTATAACAAGTTAGAACTCTTTACTGAAGAAAACATGCAAACATTAGATAATACACAACCATCTGGAAATGCAACTTGCTCAGAATAGAGAGGAACACAGAAAATGAATACAGGAAAACAGAATACCATAGAGATCATTACTTCATTTTACAGACAGTGACATCTTGTGGTTCATTTACTATACTGCAGTTTAAAGTGCTGTTGATACTACCAACAATGTAAACATTTTTGTAATTTAATATTATTAAAACTACTATTGTATTTCAGTTTGCTGTCAGGTGTGGTTTTCTGCCCATGGCAAGAGTTTTTTCTTTCTGAGGTTCCAAATGGCTACTTTTGCCCCAGGCATAGGCATACTAAATTTAGTTTGAACTAGTAAAATTTCTCTGTGCTTTCTGCATGTGACAGTTAAATGAATGTGCCCCAATATCTTTATCATTTTAACTGCCAAAATTGTGTCAATAACCCTGACTTTTTAGCTAAACTTTTCACTAACCTTAACCCTTTAAATGAAACTTAAAGGAATACTATCGATGTATGCATTTATTTTTAAATGCTGTATGTTGTAGCACACATTAGGGCAAGTACTAGGAGCAATTTGATTCCTCACACAGCTGTTCCTCTCAGCTGTAAAATCCTCCTCAGTTTTGGCGTCAGTGTTGGATACAAATGTATCTAATACTGAGCTCCCAGAGGGCTAGACCATGTCTCTGCACAGGGGAGATGCTATCAACTCCTCAGTTTATAGTTTAATTATCACCTTGCTGAAAGAATCTTATTGATATGGTGGTAAGGGGTTAAAGATTCTAGCAATGTGTGTTTATTATCTTTGCTTCTCTTGACTGATAAATATACTAATAATGCTAATTGTAAACAGTGGTCTGCCCCTCTCAGCAGCTTGTAAAGTGGATGCAGCCTGGAGTGAATGCCTCAAGCAGGCAGCCAGTCTGAGTGTAAACACAGACTCCTGGTATAGCTAGTTATATTCCAGCAATATTCCAGCTCATTTAGTTACCTGTTACCACCTCAGATCAGCCTATTTCTCCTCATGTCTGCTGCATGCTGTGAGTGACACAGTGAAATATATTTGTGAGCTGTGTGACAGAGTAACCAAGCAGCTCAGGGTGACCCAAACTACTATGAGCTGTGTGAGAAATGATTTTTTAAGCAGGGATAGCAAGAGAGAGACCTGGGTGAATAAATAAAGTGCCCCTAGCACTAGTGGTAATGTGTACACTAATATAGAGTATTAAAAAAAAAAGTCGTTTCAATCGATAGTATTCCTTTAAGTATAATTTATCAACCGAACTATTTGTGATGATAATGTAACACAAAACTATCACTTAAAATGTACCCAAGTCGAACCGCAGGTACTAAAGTAAATACTTACCTAAAAAGAGGGAAGCCTCTGGATCCTATAGAGGGTTTCCTTACTATCTTCCGGTCCCCCTTCTCTGAGTATGAACCCATTTGAAAATTACTGATAAGTGCTTTTTAGTCATCACTTTTTCAAGCACGAGTGCAGCTGTACTGCACCTGTGTTGGCATTGGTACACCTGCGATGCAGCACAAAGCTCACACAGGTGCAGCACTGCTGCACTCTTGCCAGAAGAGGGGCATGGCTCCGATGTGCATGGGGTCTGTAGAAGAGATGGCCCGAACGGTTCGCCGGCGAACGGTTCCCAGCGAACTTTGGTATTTCGCGTTCGCTGGTGAACTTTTCCGGAAGTTTGGTTCGCCCCCATAATGCACCATTAGGGCCAATTTTGATCCTCTACATCACAGTCAACAGGCACATTGTAGCCAATCAGACTTCACTCCCTCCTGGAGCCACTCCCCCCCTTATAAAAGGCAGGCATCGCCGGCCATTTTACTCACTTGTGTGCCTGCAGTAAATAGAGAAGGGACAGCTGCTGCTGCTGCAAACTCTCATAGGGAAAGATTGGTTAGGCTCTTGTAGGCTTGTTAGCTTGCTCCTTGCTGATTCTTATTGCTAAAATAGCACCCCACAACAGCTCTTTTGAGAGCTAATCTTGTTCTTGTGATCTATTTTTTTTCTGTGTGTCCAGCTGACACTTGTGTTGCATAGACAGCCTTGATAATTCATACTGTGTGTGTGCCGCTGCCAGGCCCAGCACATTCAGTGACTAGCTGTGTGTGTGACAGGTGCACATTGTAATACCCAGTACTGCATATACCTACCTACCTGTTGTTCACAGTGCACCCACCTACCTACGTGAGCTGAGCGCACGCAGTGTCATTGTGCATGTCCGCTACCTGTCTGTGTGTGACAGGTGCACATTGTAATACCCATCACTGCATATACCTACCTGTTGTGTTCAGTGCACCCACCTCATCACTGCATATACCTACCTGTTGTGTTCAGTGTACCTACCTACCTACGTGAGTGCACGCAGTGTGATATACCACTCTGTGCATACCTGTTAACTGCACCTGTGTGACTGCACATTGTATTAGCCAAGTCAGTGCATACCTTTCACTTCATCCCCCCCAATATGGACAAAACAAAAGGCAGAGGCATGCCACCTTGCAGGTCTGTTCGAGGTCGCGCTGTCGTGATTTTGTGCAGCCCTCGACCAAAGTACAGTGTTCAGGAGAAGGCACGTGCCATCAACCCCCAATATTGTCAGGACGTAGTTGACTATTTAACAAAGAACACCTCATCTTTCTCAACTTCCGCACGGAAGCATGACATATCTTCCTCCTTCTGCTCTGATTCTGGCACCCCACTTACCACTCAGTCTGCCTCAGATGAGAGCAATGCCATCTGTACTCTCTGCCAACAAAAATTGAGCCGAGGAAAGACCAAGACCCATGTAGGGACAACTACCTTACGAAGGCACATGATTACAAAGCATAAACTGCAATGGGAAAAGCCGCACACGAAAGCAAAGCCACACACCGCAGTGGAAGATACTAGGCCGCAATTTTTTCTCAAAAAAGGCGATACCTAAACTGTACCGTTTTGTTGAAAGGCAAGTGGTGACATCTTTGGCACACAGCGTTGGGTCAAGGGTCCATCTGACCACGGATGCCTGGTCTGCAAAGCACGCTCAGGCCTGCCCAAAGACTAAGTCAGTCCCCACACACAGCATCTCTGCCTGCACACTGTGTGACTGCCTGCCCCAAGACTAAGTCACTCCCCACACAGCATATCTGCCCGCAGGCCGCTTGACTGCCTTCTCCACCACCACCAACAGGGTCCAGGACTCCAGGCGGATTCCTGAATTTTTAAGGCTGCTGCTAGCAGCGGCCGCTGTACTAATTTTTCTGGTGCATGTACATGCCTGCCTAATTTTTCTCACTGCACTGAGGCTGCAACAACAAAACAAAAGGCATATACATGTGCCCATTCCCCTTCATGATCATTACCTTTCCGCGGTGAAGGGGCTTGTGTATCACAATGAAGCAATGACCGCCGGCTATATGAGAGTCTCGGGGGGTGGCACACCAAAGATAATAAGGTCATTGCTTAATTGTGGACAGACCAATTTTGATCAGCTGGACAGTCACTGTTGTTCTATCATTGAGCTACCACAGCCCGGCGACCATATGGGCTTGAAAACCGCCACGGCCTGCACTCTGGCCATGGTGCGCACCAGTCCAGCACGGCCGTCACTACGCAAACAGCTGTTTTTGGTGCGTTACACAGTGAGTTTGGTGTAAAGTTAGAGAAACCAAGAGCCCAATATAGTGTAGTATGTTCAGCATAAATATAGTAAAGATAATTAGTGAGAAGAGTATACTTACAAACGTGGGTTACCACAAAGGCACCAAATTTAACCATTTGCCGGCAAACTAACGTATTAAAACGTCATGCTTTTGCCTGTTAATGGCAACATGACGTTTTAATACGTCGCGCATTCCCGCCGCCGCTCCGCACGTGTTCGCGCCGCTACCGCCGCCGTTTCCGTCGGGTTCCCGTGCTGGGTGATTGGGGAAGAGGACCGAGCGGTCCTCTACCCAATCGCACTGCCTGGAGTGAATGGACGCGACCGCGAACAGCGGCCGCATCCATTCACAAAAACAGGAAACTGTAACAATTTCATAAAGTGTAAAAAAAAAAAAGTGATCACTTCCTATACGGGAGAGTGTGCACTAGCACCATCTTGTGGCCAAAAAGTATATTACAGGTACAAAGTACATACATACACAATTACATACACACTATTAATAAAACTGATGAAATTACACTTACAACCCTCCCTCCCCCCCCCCCTAAAAAAAAAAAAAACACTTGTAAAAAAAAAAAATCAGCTTCAAATAAATAAATAAATAGTTGCCTTTTTTTAATCTATGTTTTATGGGGGGAAATTAATTTTAATTTATTATATAGGGGCTTGTAATTATGGCCAGAAGAAAAAAAAAAACAAAACAGAAAAATAACACCTATATTTCAAAATAATATATTGTCGCCATACATTGTGATAGGGACATAATTTAAATGGTTTAATAATCGGGACAACTGGGCAAATAAAATATATTTGTTTTATCCACAGGAGAATGTTTAATTTTAAAAGTATAATGGCTAAAAACTGAGAAATAATGTTTTTATTCTCTTTTTTTTTGTTTTTTTCCCATTAAAACGCATTTATAATAAAAAAATTCTCAGCAAAATGTACTACCCACAGAAAGCCTAATTGGTGGTGAAAAAAACGAGGTATAAATCATTTTCTTGTGATAAGTAGTAATAAAGTTATTAGGGAATAAAAGGGAGGAGCACTGACAAGTGAAAATTGCTCTGGTCCGTTAGAGTAAAAACCCTTGGGGGTGAACTGGTTAAAATCGATTTTCTCAAAAACTATAAGGTCTTTTTGAATGTTTTTCTCCTCTTGTACCCACATATCTCCTTAATGTACCCTGCAAATTTGGTGATTCTAGCTTGTAAGGGGGCTTAGATATTAAAAGCGAAAAAAACGGACGTTAGGCAAAAATTAAGGCGATTTTTCACCTTTCAAAGCGAAAATAGTAGGAGATTTTCGCGAAAATTTTACGAAATCGAAAATGGGATTTTCGGGTCGAAAATGACTTGCGTGAAAATTCGCGAGCAACACTGAATTGCTGCTAAATGACTATCTGGGGTTTTCTTCGGACAACTGTTGAACACAAAAGGCAAGGCCATCCCTGGGTGGGCTTGAACCACCAACCTTTCGGTTAATAGCCAAATGCACTAACCAATTGTGCCACAGACACTGTGCACACAATTGCTGCTAAATGGCTATCTGGTTTTCTCTTCGGACAACTGTTGAACACAAAAGGCAAGGCCATCCCTGGGTGGGCTTGAACCATCAACCTTTTGGTTAACTGCCAAATGCACTAACCAATTGTGCCACAGACATTGTGCACACAATTGCTGCTAAATGGCTATCTGGGGTTTTCTTCAGACAACCGTTGAACACAAAAGGCAAGGCCATCCCTGTGTGTGCTTGAACCACCAACCTTTCGGTTAACAGCCAAATGCACTAACCAATTGTGCCACAGACACTGTGCACACAATTGCTGCTAAATGGCTATCTGGGGTTCTCTTCAGACAACTGTTGAACACAAAAGGCAAGGCTGTCCCTTGCAGGAAGGGTTGCATGGCCACCTAGCTTTTCATCCTTCCCACCCTTGCCCTGGAATCTTCCAGACTTCAAATTGCTGTCCTTTGCTGTGTGTGTTACATCAGCATCATCCAGGGGGGCACATGATCTTTCTGATTCTGAAGTCTTGAATTTAATCTTGTAAGCAGTTTCACCATGTGTCTCACTGCTTTCATCTAGCAAATTAGGCAAATAAGCAAGCTCATTTTTTCTCTTGGGTATATCGCAATGGTACATGCTAGGCCGGCTTCAGCATGTAGTGCTGTCGGTAGTATAGTGGTGAGGAGAGCTGCCTTCTAAGCAGTTGACCTGGGTTCGATTCCTGGACAATGTATTTGAGCTTGCTTTTAACAGCCTACAAATCCCTGGAAGAGAGGGAGAGATGGTCGTCCTTTTTGCCACTGACCTAGTAATCGGATTCGGATATCTGGTAAATCCGCGGATATGCGGATATCCGGATCATGCGTGAAACTATCCACAGATAGTTATCCGGATTTTTTAAAAAAATCCACAATCCAAATCCGAATCGGATAGTGTAAAAAAGTTTGGATTTCCGGGTTAACCGGATATCCGGAATCCGGATAAGCATCCCTGTGCATAATATGTTGGCGCTATATAAATACCTAAATAAATAAATAAATAAGGTGAAGGGCTTCTCTGTAGGCTCAGACAATGGTCATAAAGTTATGTGAAAGAACATTATCTTGCTTGTTGATGTAATATCACACTCTATTTTATACATCAAATCCTTGACTGCATAAGGGATCCCTTTAAAGCTTTATACCTGCATTGTCAGTTCTGCTTACCCCATTTAATTTTGATCCTGTGGACGTCTTACGGTTTACAGTTTCACTTTCGATTTTTAGATTATTTTGAGTGTAAAGAGTAAGAATGCTAAGTGTGCCTTGTATTGCCTTGCAACATGATAGATAAGGAAACAGGAAGGCATTTGCTGAAATCCATGTACTGGGCTCCTCTTTGGGGATTTGTGTCTCATGTTTCTCGATGCTGAGAGGCAATTTAGAAAATGTGAGGGGAAAAATGATTGTTTCTCTGATGTTTTTATTATAGACTGGCAAATTCCAGGTGCTTTATGATGCATCTGTGGACGGTAATATAGTATACATACTGTCTCATCAAATGAGCCATATATTAATGCTGAAATCTCTGTATATTATACTAAATGAAAATGGAAATGGTGATAAATACTGAACCTGAGTGTTTGTGACAGCTAAGAGTAAAGGAAAGCAAAGGTGTCATCCTCGGCTTCCGTTCAAATTGTTGCAAGCGCTGTTCCAGCTGTCAGAGATTGAAAAAAATGAAGGTATGTGTGGTCATTGCTGCTCGGATACCCCTTTTCAAAATCCGGATTGAATTCTGATCCGGATACCCAGATATCTGATCCGAATCGGATATCCGAGTTTGAAATTTTGGAATTCGAATCTAAATCGGATATCCGAACCCAGTGTCCCAGAATACCAGATATCCCCCCGGATTCGGATATCCGGGTAGAAAACCGGAAGTGGGCTTTAAATTGGTTTTAAAACGTTTTTAGGGTAAATGAGGCATGTAGCATTATGTTTTTTTTTAAAGGGAAACACTTATTGATGATGTGGGGACTTAAAATCTCTCTCTCTCTCCTCTCTCTCTCTCCTCTCTCTCTCTCCTCTCTCTCTCTCTCTCTCCTCTCCTCTCTCTCTCTCTCTCTCTCTCTCTCTCTCTCTCTCTCTCTCTCTCGGCCGGAATGCCTTCGAAAGGGATTTTTGCCATTGAAGGGGATTTTGGCTTCTGCGTGGAAAAAGTTCAGATTATCTAGGTGGTTTGGATACCCTAATATTGGATGAGCACCACTGTGTGTGGCATAATGAGCTATAAGCCGCATTAATGATCACTATCCAGATGTTGTGGAGGCATAGGCTGTGGTGGATCTTGTCAGGGCTGGTTGTAGACTTTTTGCTGCCTGATGTAAACTTATGAGGATGTGCCCCTCCACCCCAATTTGGAATGATCGCATAACATATGACAAATTGCGCTGTGCATTATAGCCAGGGTAGGACCAATAAAGAGCACCCTCAGTGCAGGTATAGGTCCCCTTGTATAGGAAGCCAGGTGTAGTTGCCCCCAGTATAGGTAGCCAGGTATCAGTGCCACCAGTATAGGTAGCCAGGTGCAGGTGGCTCCAGTATAGGAAGCTAGGTATAGGTACTCCCTGTATAGGAATCCAGGTATAATTGCCCCCTGTACAGGAAGCCAAGTGTAGGTGCCCCCAGTGTAGGAGGTACCCCAGTATAAGTAGCCAGTTATAGGTGCCCTCAGTATAAGTAGCCAGGTATAGGAGCCCCGAGTATAGGAAGCCAGGTATGAGTGCCTCAGTATTGAAAGCCAAGTATAGGTGCTCACTGTATAGGAAGCCAGATATATTGGTGCCCCAGTATAGGAAGCCAGGTATCAGTACCCACAGTTTGGTAGTCAGGTAAATGTACCCCCAGTATAGGAAGCCAGGTATAGGTACCCCTGTATACTAACCAAGTATAAGTGCCTCCAGTATAGCAAGCCAAGTGTAGGTGCCCCCAGTATAGGTAGCCAGGTATAGGCGCCCTTACTATAGGTAGCAAAGTATAGGTGCCCCCAGTATAGGTAGCCTGTACCCCCAGTATACAAAGCATGTCACCCCACTATAGATAGATAGCCTGTCCCCCAGTATAGGTACCCTCCCACCAGCCATTGCTCATTCACCTGCCTCAAGCAGCCCCCTCCTCCAGACCTCCACAGAGGCCGTATCCCTCTCGCTGCACTGCCTGGCGCAGAAGCATACTTCAGACCTCATATCAATGGTGACCCACAGGTAGTGAAGAGACAGGTGAGCTGTGCCTCTGCTACCCTCAATAAGGGCGTGTATGCAAGAAGTGAGCATCAAGTGGGCGGGTTCTGTGTGAGAATAGAGTTAGGTTAGGACATAGTATAATATCAGTTAAGTCATTGATATTGTACTATAGTATATAATAGAATATCATTGTTTGGCATCCATTTCTATATGTGGCGCTTTTATATGTATGCTAATTATCATCAATGATGGAGGAATGCCATTCGGTGGAAAAATAATACAAACCTTTATTTACCATCTGACGCATTTTACAGGTGTTGCCCCACTTCTTCAGGTCAATAAAAAGTGTCTGAGGCAGATAGAAAATAGCTAGGAGTGCCTAGTTGCACGAGCTTTAACTCTTTTGTGTCTGGATTACAAATGTTAGCATGTGTATGCTTTAATGCAAGAATCACTTTCTCATATGAGTTCAGAAAACCACTTTACTTTTCCTACCGCGTTCATATACAGGGGGAAAAAAAGTACTGTCACAATAATAGTCAATGGACCAAACTGGCCTTACGAGTTTTATCTGATGGCAGAAGGTTGATTAGTCTGGAAGCTTCTTTTGAAGCAGGTGCTGGTGTGATTTATTCTCTGTCACTGATATACCTAGGAATTTTTGTGATATAGAAATGTATACAATAAATAAAAACCTAACGGACACAGCAGTTGTTAGAAGGAAGAGGTCAAGGCCCGGTCACAGGCGCACAATAGACCCCCAACTCCTTGCCAGCTTCACAATACTCCCATTCTGAGTGCGCGCAGAATTACATCTGTAGGTGTCAGTTTTTCTATCATGCCTACAGTCCTGACATGACTCATCTAACATATGGCATTCCATAAAATTGTAAATAGTGCAGAGACGATGTGCTTTTTATTCTGTTTTATCAACAAAACACATCGTATGAAGACTACTAATAGCCATATATTGGCAGCGCTTCCCAAGACAAATCTGGCAAATGATGTATAATCTAATTATAACACATTCTTCAGATCGGGGGTGATTTTTTTTCCTACCACACATAACAAACAACTTCAATTTGCGGTGCACATTATGAAAAAAATGCCTTGTAGGTGAAAGCGAATATTGCCGGTACAAGTTCATCTGTTCAGCAGGTGGGAAGGCGTTACAGAGAGGAACACAGCAAAGGAGTTTTGCCATGTCCTATATTGCTATCAGTTTTTATTACACAGCCTTGTATTTATCAATATGGTTGAATAAAGCTGGCAGACTTTGAATGATGTATTGGTAGTTGATTTGTCTTTCCTCCTCCAGTGAATGATGCTGCTGATTCAAAGAACCAGGTGGCGGTTGTAGTCTTGAGGAAACTTCTCCCACTAGAAGCTTTTAAAGTGAAAAACCTTTATGTTTTGTAGCAAAGAGGCTTTCCTGTCAGGATGACGCGTTAAAGGGGACTTCATGATGTTTAGTTGTATTGGACATAAAAAAAAACATACGCTGATTAACAACTTTAGACACAATTGAAAGGGTCTATACATGGCTGCCAGCTTTAGACAACAGAATGGGCAGGTTGTACCTGGACAAAATTGATTAATCTTATTGACATAGCAGCACGGATTGAAAAGATCCACCTAGACTTCAGCTTTTCAGGAGATTTTACTACCTACTAGATTAAATGCATCCAATGAATATAACCTGTGGGAGAAAAGGCGATAGGTACCTCCCAAGGAAGTCTTACATTAGTACCTGCTGCTTCTTGTCAAGGCCCAAAGTCCACAGAAATTAAGTCTGTGGGATCTGGATCAGGTGCTATCCATCCATCCTTACTTTTTCTGGCCATTGCTCATTGGACAATGGTTTTGCCAGTCAAAACTGCCTCATAAGCCCCAGTATCAAACTTGAAAAACCTGAGGAATGCCTCCGCCCTAAACATGTAGTGTGTGTCCACTAAGCTCCAACACAGCTTGTTGCTGCATACAGCCCTCTAAGTGCAGTGTCATATGCTCTAGTACCAGTAGAATACCTCCTGTCTTAGAATCGGTGCTCTGTAGACCACTGTCCAGACAGTGACAATGGTAAGACTATCAGCACAGAAGATAAGAAAAAGTATTCAGGACCAGATGGGCCAGATCATGTGTTCTACCTAAAATTTTGCTTTAAAGAGAACTAGCCACAGACAGGTTATTGTAATAGTGTGAGTCTGAACTTTGAAATTGATGTAGCATTGAATTTTTACTTTCCTTTGTTACCGGCTCTTTCAGTTATTTAATTGTATTTTTTTCTTACTTCAGCTCCTGCCAGGCTAAAAGAATCCCAGTAAAGCTATTGTAGTGCCTGACCTCATGCTGCTACACATTATCCCTCACTGCTTGTATCTGTCACGAACAAAGCTTTTCGTTTTTTGTATCCAAATGTAACCATTTAGGTATTTCCTCTTTTTGTGACACACAAAATTTTTCTACAATTTCTACAAATCTTGAACTAGAAAATAGTACTCATTTAATGCATGGTGTTAAATTTATTTGGTAAAAAAAGGACTGTTTGCAGAACTAGCCATAATTTCCATAGTGCATTAACCCAAGGTGCATGAATGTGTACAGACGTAAGGGTAGGAGAAGAGTAAAGAGGGCCCAGATGTAGATAAAAATAAGTTAAAAAATGCTAAGAATGTAAAGGGTGAGGTCAATAATGACAATCTCTTAGAACAAAAGGTTTATTTAGCACAGGTAATGTGTTTTATGGGTCCAAGCCCACTTCCTCAAGCCAATACAAGTGCCGAAAGGATAAACAGCCAATAGCATTGAGCGCCTCCACCGTACCAAGGTCTGAGGCGTCCTCCCTGGCTTCATATGGTGGACACCATTGTGAAAGCCAGTCCTTTTTCTCACTAGAGAGTGACCGCATCCAGTCCAAGCTGGACACCCCGAGTGGAGTTGAGTGGAGTTGGGTCAACTTTCTCCACCTGCTTCAACTGGTTGGTTCCTCTAGTTGCAACCCACCTTTGTAAGTAGTTATCTTGTCATTTAAATGTACATTAACATAGCCATAAACATTACAATCTTCCAACCATAATATACTATGTTATTTGGGCTCCTGTTGTCTCTGTGTCTTTTTTCCTAGGGTGTCTGGGCACCCCATCACCACTCATGTATGGACATATCAATGTAATTTTTGTTCCCCCCTCCCTAAGTAAAGGCATGAGGGGGAGGGTACCAGGAGATCCAGGAATCAAAATAATACAAAAATAAACAAGCAGTAGCCAATAATGTGAACTGCAAGTACAGCAACCAATTAGATGTAAACCATAAAGGGGTACTAACACTTTTTGGGTTGCCACTATATCGCAACTATCATATGCACATGTGGGGGGATTTTTTTTCGGCCCTGCTCAAAATGGTGTCAGAACACCAATGGTTGCACTCCTAGATTAAGAAGATTAGTCCAGAGGGTACCAAACTAAAAAACACAACGTCCTTCAAAAGGTGTAAGCTTATAACATCATGTTACAGTATACTACAAGTTTTTATTACATAGTGAATTATCTGCACTCCAGTCTGGGATTCTTACAGTTTCTCAGCATGTGACAGGCAGCTCCCTCCCCTCAGCCTCACAACCTGCATCACAGACAAGCTGAAACTGAGAGCAGAGACGCTGTCTGTGAGGAATAAACAATGCACACAGGAGTGAGCCTGGAGGGGGCGTGCATTACTTGTATTCATTACAACAGAGGCAGCCCATTCCTCCCTGGGTCGACAAAGCTTGACACAGAAAAGAAGATTAGATATATTACAGAGACAGTGCAACTAGAAAAGGCTGCAGTAAAGACTGAACATTTTGTTAGAGAGTTTTTATAAAACACTTTACATTTGTTAAAAAGCAGAGGCAACAGAAGGCTTACCTCTCCTGATGAACCAGCCAAACTTATAGCACTAATAAGTTTATTTCACAAAACAGAGGTAAGATAACACGCATAGCGGTTGTACCGCACTTTTTTAGGTCAATTTCAGCTAGTAATGATAGTCAGCTATATGTATAGCCAATGCCGTTACTCAGTTATATGTGATCCTTAAACAATCCGGAGTTTAACTGTCATACTTTAGCACTGATTGTCATCTCTGCATGGTAGAAAGAGTTTGACTGTATAGGAGCCCCAACCCAGAGCAGAAAGACACCCCTGCCCTACGATAGTGCTCAATTTCAAGAGGAAGCGTCATGAAAATGACATAATGAATAACATAGCTTATTTTTTTACAATATACATTTACAGATTATTTAGTCAGTGTTTGCCCATTGTAAAATCTTACCTCTCCTGATTTACATTTTGAAATGTATCACTGGTGGCGACATCTTTAGTCCTGCCAGGTGATCTGTTTTGAATTTTTGTTACTGAGAGTTCTATAAAAAGAGGGTGATACTACTTGCTGTGCTTGGCAGTTGGAAAAAATGGTTATTTCCCACAATGCAATGGGGTTCACAGACAGCAAACTGTCAGAACCATGGCCATGAGATCACACTGTGGGAGGGGTTTCACTACAATATAAGCTACAGAGACCCCCATGTTGATGTATTAGAAGAAAGGAAAACATCTCCTGTGGGAAAGGGGGTATCGGGGTATCAGCTACTGATTGGGATTAAGTTCAATCCTAGGTTAAGCACCATAGCGGCAAATATACTTTGAGGCCTATGGAGGCGCTTAACTTTGCAGTTGTGGATGTGGACCCTGTTTACCCATCTTGATAAACACACCAATAAGTAGATATGGATTAAGATGTAATGGGACCATAGACAAGGTAATAGATTTGGGCCCCCTGTGGTCTGTTTGGTAAGCTGCAGTGGAGAGAGGTCAGAAAATGTTTCTGTTGGGCCCCTTGACACCCAGTGGCCCCAGGCACCTGCCTAGGTTGCCTGGTGGATGATCCTGCTCTGCCAACAAGTGAGAACATATAGCGGCTATTGTAAAAAAAGACATTGACATTCTTGCAATAGTTTGTATACCTTTTCCCAATGTTGAGAATGATTTTGCCAGGGGTCAGCCAGGGGAATAGCTGAGGACACAGCCTTGCTCGTGGGCATGGAGGAGCTCGAAATATATGGAATTGAGCTGTAAAGAACCAATGCCCTATGTGGCTATCGTACGCCAAACTCTCAAACAGGTCTAGCATTCTGTGGAATAAGGAAACCGTGGAAACGGCCCTTTCTAGCAAATAAATTTTATATTAGAAAACTTTCATCACCTGCGTCAAAGTGATGGATGACCGAAATAACCCCAAAGTGACAGGTCTTCTTTAGGAAAAATCATAAAGCGGTGGAATTTTTCCCCTCTGTTGTTGTCCCCGGTTTACAGGCGGCTGTGGCAGCCCTGCCTGCGTCCGGCGATGACTCAGCCACACTACATAAAACACGAGGATGAGCTGCATCTCTGCTGTTTACTGTAGCTGTCAAGCAGTCTTGATCGCCCCATTCGGAGAGGTGTGCAAAGCAAGTCTCCCTCTCCCTAGAACACGTCAAGCGAAAACAAACGATTTTTGCTCTATAGAGGGAAAAAAATACATTAAAGAAACTGTATCTTCCACTAAATTTCATGCATGCATAATTAAACAACTATGGTTATTTTTATATATTTTTTTTATTTCCTTTTGACTGTAGTCTCTGTTTAATTAACTGTAAACTGGGTTAATACCGCCTGCTCATTGAGCTAGATCACAACTACCTCTCTCTTCTTAAATGTGACTTCATGGCAACCTTTTATTAGCTTTTCAAATGAGCATCGGTAGCAATGCTGAGACTGTGTGAAGCTCAGAGAACCTTATAGAACTAGTGCCTGGGGAAAAAAAATATCTATTCCTTCACCCAAAGCATCCAACCAAGCATTCATGCAGAAAAAGCACAAAAGAGGCTCGCCAGTCACTTGAAACGTACGGTTATTGGAGAAATAGCTGCAAACACTGTGTGTTTCAGATTACCTGTCTCTTACTAGTAGCAGTAATGTAGCTGCAGAGTCAAGGGCACCATTGCACCTGCTCCCCCTAGCACGGTATCACATGATAGAGGCAAGGAGGGATTTATACTTTTTCCACCCATAGATGTTGAGGCCAGTATGTTGAGGCCAGGCCTGGTCCGTCAATGATGCCAAGTGAAGCGACTTCCTCAGGCAGCAGAAGTCTAGCTAAAACACTGGGGGCACCTATAATTGGCTACTTACATATACTGAAGGTGTTTTGGGGGACTCACCGCAGCTGTAACGTGCTGTGCAAATTGTGCGATCATTCCAATTCAGGGGGAGGGGGCACATCCTCACAAATTTTCCTCAGGCAGAAAAAAGTCTGGAACCAGCCCTGGTTGAGGCTCCCTTCCATGTGCAGCAACACCCCTCCCATTCCACGTGTAGCCCCCTCTCTTTGATCTGTAATATCAATATACTGCAGCCCTTTATTTCATTTACTGCTCCCTTGGGCGTTAGTTTAGCTTTGTCATGTGTTTCTCCCTATTGGCCACCTGCTCTTTCATATGTATCAACCCCTTTTCACATCCAGGTGCCCTCTTGGGCTCCAGCCACCCAAGGCTCGGGCCATTGTGACTTTTCCAGAAATCCAGCCCTGGAAACAGACAGTCAACGTCAGCTTTTTATGGATAGCATTGTAATGGTTTGTTAAGACTTACCACTATTTGAAGCACATGTAGAGGTGACCCTTACCACTATGGCTCCAATAAAAGGCTACTAAAGTAACTGAAAGAGGGCCCAATGTGAGCTTCTCTGGTCCAGTGGCCTTGGCGTTTTTGAGAATTCTGCATCCCCTATTGCTTCATCATAAGTTAGGACATGTATGTTCATCAAACATCACTTAATAAAGGGCACATAGGTCTGTATTTCACTTTTTCTCATAAGTTGTATCCTGGGTGATATTTTCCCACAGTATTAAAAAAATGCATTTTTGGCCGGATTTACATCTGGCTGTAGAGTTGTCGTGCAATGCTCAACCCCCATAGCATTGCATCGCATCACAGCGGAAAAAACATTCATATGACGCTGCGGCAGAGTGCACCGACAAGATCATATGCATAGTGCCGACCCTTCCTGCACACCCTTCTCAAGCCCCCCCACACATCCTTCATATGCCCCTGCACGCCTCTTGCCCACCCTTTGTCATAAATTGCCTCCCCTTGCCCAGTGACGTACTCCATGCTGGACAGGAAGTATGACATTGGGATTCCTGGGTTTCCCTATCTTAATCACATCATTCCACGAATGTGGGCTGCACCACTGCCGCCATGCACCACCACCGCCAACATATTTCAAGTTTCTGTGTCGCCAATTGACTCACATGCTTCCCGCTGTTGTTGCGGCACGCGGCACCATGGAAGTCTTTGCGGAGGGTCATCTCACGACCAGGAAGTTCCACCACAACGTGACGTGACACGGTAAGCGTGCAACGCCCTATTGCCATGCATTGACATTGCGTTACCCTACGGCAAAACAGGATAACACAACGCACATTTGCAAGGCAATTGTAAAAGGGGCCTGTTCACCTTTTCACAATTCACCTACAGCTGATGGCTACATTCCAATCAGTCTGAAACTCTCCCCGTTTAGTTACATAGGCATGCAAATGGGGAGGAGATTGAATGGATGGAAGGGAGTGGTGGTAGGCGGTAATGCACAGGAGATTACTGAGGCATATGAGGTTTTCAGAATTGGTGCAGCTTATATTTTCTTTTTCTTCCTTGGTTACGTTGCAGACATTGTAACATATTTTACAGCTTATTTTATGCATAATTATTATTTTTTTTTTTAAAGTTGTTCTATTGAATGCTTACCAAAACTGTACCTAAACCAGTTATGTCAAACCAGTCCTACGAGGGCCGAGATCCTCACACATTTTTGACACAGCTCAAATGAATTGATGGGTTTGAATCAGGAAAGATGTGGTCCATCAGGTAGAACACATTCCTCTCTTTCTCAGTCCATCCTAAACACTGGCACGGATCTGGCCCTCCAGGCCTGGAGTTTGACACATGTGACCTAAACTAAGGCTTTAACCCTGTTAAAGTGGACCTGAACTTTTGCACAGGACGGAAGGAAAACATAGAGAAATACACCCTGTATGTACTCATCTGTGTCTAATCACAAGTTGTCATTTGATCCCTCAGCTGTGTCAGCTGACTGCCACGGCAGAGAGGCTAATTTGAAAGGGCAGGATGTTAACAGTATGTCTGCTTCCATGAAAGCAGGAAGTAGACACAAGATTTGTTGCAGAATTCGTATCAGCTGTAACAAAGAAATGTTTTTTCTTTAAAGGGTATTATGCTGTTTAGAGCAGAGAGGAAGTTCTGAGTTCAGGTCCGCTTTAATTGACCACCTTTTCCCTTGTCCTCTCCCTGTTCTGTTTCTTATATGACTTCAATTTCCTGACCTAAATGTGTAGCTTAGATGCCGCTCTATGGCTTTATAAGGCTTTTATTTGCCTTTCAAACCTTTCAAGCTAAGTATATACAGTATTAGTATGTTCTTCCAGAGTAGCTTCAATGTACTTCTACTATAGTCTTTCCATCTGATAGGGCATCACATTATATTGAGTAAGTAGAGGCTGAACATCACTGTTGGGATCCTTGTACAACCTATGTTATCATTTTGTGTTATTGGATGTAGAATAATGCTTTATATCTGAATTGTGTATATGGAATGGAATGAAAAGCTCAGTCAAGGAGTATCACAAGTATCTTGCATGTGATGAAGAAGGAAAAGCAAACCTTTGCATATGTTAATACAATATATCATCATCTCCATCTTGTAGTAACTGTTAGGCCCTGTTTACACTTAATCAGTTGGTACGCGTTTTTTTCCCTTCTCCATAGCAGTGCATTGTGAAAAAGATTTCAGTTAAAACACGTTAAAGGGACTCCGAGCTCATCTAAAAAATAAAAGTTGTACTCACCCGGGGCTTTTTCCAGCCTATGCTGGTCGGGAGGTCCCATGACGGCGTCCTGGCTCCTCTCCTACTCCCCGCTCCGGAATGGCTGACCGGCCGCAGCTCCTTCCGCGTATGAAGCGGCTGACGTCACACGCCGGCCGCCTCGCGTCATCACGGCGACTGGCGTGAAAGTACCGTGCATGCGCGATGAAATCGCGCATGCGCTGTACTGCCACGCCAGCCGCCGTGTGACGTCAGCCGCGTCATACGCAGAAGGAGCAGCCCGACATTCGGCCGAGTGTCGCAACTGATTAAGTGTAAACGGGGCCTAATGCTTACCATACATATTTTCACTGTTTTTTTTTTTTTACCTTTTACATTCTGCATGGGAGATGCCATTTTGCTGGTGTTGACACCAACACTATGCACAGAACAGGGAGAATTCTTAGAATTAACAGACTTAGCTATGTAAATTTTAGCTTCCCATTGGCTAAATGATGCTTTTTGTTCTAGTGTGAATTTAGGTGCTTTCCGACACCATTGATGATTATGTTAGTGATCCCTCATGTTGGATTACTAATGACTGATCTGTATTGCTCTTCTATTGTAGATTCAAAAATGGGTCACCTCTTGCTTGTCTCCCTTCCCTCCTCACTCCTCTCTACAGAACAAACCGTTACTTGTATGTGAATGTTCTCTTTCTTATAGAGGCTATAAACATAACTTGAAGAGGACCTGTTAAGACTCATAGAAGAACATTCAGGCTGGTTTCACACCAGGACGTTGTGTTTTAGGGGACGTTAAGGTCGCATAACGTGCCCCTAATGCAACGCCTGGTGCTCCCTGCTTTGGACGTCAGAGTGAGCCGCGTTGTGCAGCTCACTCTGGCGTCCGTGATGCCGTGATGCGTACTCTTGTACGCATGCGGCATCACGTGGTCCCGCCGGCCAATCGCTGCACAGAGCGGCCGCTCCAGGAAGTAAACACTGCACATCACTGAGTGCAGTGAATATTAATTAGCCATGTGCCTGGCCGCTCTCCGTTCCTCCCCAACGTTACTGAGCATGTGCAAGCAGTCTAACGCGGCTCTGCCGCTTAGAAAGTACTGCATGCAGTACGTTGTCCGGTGGCGCAGCGTTACTATGTAACGCAACGTGGGCACTGTGAACAGCCCATTGATTTTTCATTGCTGTACGGTGGGGTGCATTACAGGCTGCTCTAACGTGCGCCTGTAATGTCCCACTGTCTACCAGACACATTGACGCTTTTATCACCTTGATGAGATCTGACCCTGCGGCAGAGTGCGCCGACAAGATCATATGCATAGTGCTGACCCTTCCTGCACACCCTTCTCAAGCCCCCCACACATCCGTCATCCGCCCCTGCACGCCTCTTGCCTTCCCTTTGTCCTAAGTTGCCTCCCCTTGCCCAGTGACGTACTGCAAGCTGGACAGGAAGTATGACATTGGGATTCCTGGGTTTCTCCATCTTAATCACATCATTCCGCGAATGTGGGCTGCACCACTGCCGCCATGCCCCACCACCGCCAACATATTTCAATTTTCTGTGTCACCAATTGACTTACATGCTTCCCGCTGTTGTTGCGGCACCACGGAAGTCCGGCGGTAGCACGCTGTTGACTTTGCGGAGGGTCATCTCAGGACCAGGAACTTCCACCACAATGTGATGTGACACGGTAAGTGTGCGACGCCCTATTGCCATGCATTGACATTGCGTTACCCTACGACAAAACAGGATAACACAACGCACATTTGCAAGGCAAGTGTAAAAGGGGCCTGTTCACCTTTTCACAATTCACCTACAGCTGATGGCTAAATTCCAATCAGTCTCAAAACTCTCCCCGTTTAGTCACATAGGCATGCAAATGGGGAGGAGATTTAATGGATGGAAGGCAGTGGTGGTAGGGAGTAATGCACAGGAGATTATTTATTTATTTTATTTATTTATTGTATTTATAAAGCTTACTGAGGCATATGAGGTTTTCAGAATTGGTGCAGCTTATATTTTCTTTTTCTTCCTTGGTTACGTTGCAGACATTGTAACATATTGTACAGCTTATTTTATGCATAATTATTATTATTTTTTTAAAGTTGTTCTATTGAAACCAGTTATGTCAAACCAGTCCTACGAGGGCCGAGATCCTCACACATTTTTGACACAGCTCAAATGAATTGATGGGTTTGAATCAGGAAAGATGTGGTCCATCAGGTAGAACACATTCCTCTCTTTCTCAGTCCATCCTAAACACTGGCACGGATCTGGCCCTCCAGGCCTGGAGTTTGACACATGTGACCTAAACTAAGGCTTTAACCCTGTTAAATTGGGCCTGAACTTTTGCACAGGACGGAAGGAAAACATAGAGAAATACACCCTGTATGTACTCATCTGTGTCTAATCACAAGTTGTCATTTAATCCCTCAGCTGTGTCAGCTGACTGCCACGGTAGAGAGGCTAATTTGAAAGGGCAGGATGTTAACAGTATGTCTGCTTCCATGAAAGCAGGAAGTAGACACAAGATTTGTTGCAGAATTCGTATCAGCTGTAACAAAGAAATGTTTTTTCTTTAAAGGGTATTATGCTGTTTAGAGCAGAGAGGAAGTCCTGAGTTCAGGTCCGCTTTAATTGACCACCTTTTCCCTTGTCCTCTCCCTGTTCTGTTTCTTATATGACTTCAATTTCCTGACCTAAATGTGTAGCTTAGATGCCGCTCTATGGCTTTATAAGGCTTTTATTTGCCTTTCAAACCTTTCAAGCTAAGTATATATTAGTATGTTCTTCCAGAGTAGCTTCAATGTACTTCTACTATAGTCTTTCCATCTGATAGGGCATCACATTATATTGAGTAAGTAGTGGCTGAACATCACTGTTGGGATCCTTGTACAACCTATGTTATCATTTTGTGTTATTGGATGTAGAATAATGCTTTATATCTGAATTGTGTATATGGAATGGAATGAAAAGCTCAGTCAAGGAGTATCACAAGTATCTTGCATGGGATGAAGAAGGAAAAGCAAACCTTTGCATATGTTAATACAATATATCATCATCTCCATCTTGTAGTAACTGTTATGCCCCGTTTACACTTAATCAGTCGGTACGCGTTTTTTTCCCTTCTCTATAGCAGTGCATTGTGAAAAAGATTGCAGTTAAAACACGTTAGGTGTGAAAGGTGCCATAGGAAAACATGGGACTTACTTTGAAAATCAGTTGACCTTTCAGTTATAACTGAGAGCAACTGATTAAGTGTAAACGGGGCCTAATGCTTACCATACATATTTTCACTGTTTGTTTTTTACCTTTTTCATTCTGCATGGGAGATGCCATTTTGCTGGTGTTGACATCAACACTATGCACAGAACAGGGAGAATTCTTATAATTAACAGACTTAGCTATGTAAATTTTAGCTTCCCATTGGCTAAATGATGCTTTTTGTTCTAGTGTGAATTTAGGTGCTTTCCGACGCCATTGATGATGATGTTAGTGATCCATCATGTTGGATTACTAATGACTGATCTTTATTGCTCTTCTATTGTAGATTAAAAAATGGGTCACCCCTTGCTTGTCTCCCTTCCCTCCTCACTCCTCTCCACAGAACAAACCGTTGCTTGTATGTGAATGTTCTCTTTCTTATAGAGGCTATAAACATAACTTGAAGAGGACCTGTTAAGACTCATAGAAGAACATTAAACAATCCTTGTTTCAGGATCAGTTATGCTTACCACAGCATACTTCTTCTCAGAGGCGGGACAAGGTCCTCCAGCACCCAAGGCTGAGACACCAAAGTGCGCCCCTCCATCCCTCCCACCCCAAACATCACACACTGATTGCTATTAGAGTAAGAGGTGCCCCGGGGCCCCCAATATCTTAATCTCTAGTAATCTGGCTTGCAGTCACTGCCATGCAATCCGTTTTTCTTATTTCCCTCTGCTTCAAACACAATAGGTGAATGATCACTGAGTGAGTTGTACCCCCCCCTCCTACACTGCGCCGTGAGGCTGGAGCCTCTCTTGCCTCTGCCCGGCCCCACCCTGCTTCTACTGTCACTTCTTTCCCATAGTTGATTTCCATTGCCTGATTTATTTTTATTTTTTTTAATACTGCGATGAAGCTGCCATTTTCTGGTGATGTCAGCAGCACTATGCACAATGTACACGTGCAACTTTGACGGTTCTTCATCTGGAGTTTTGTATTTTCGGTCTGCAGTCTCAAGCTGAACATAAAATCTACCAGACACATTGACGCTTTTATCACCTTGATGAGGTCTGCTGCAGAATTTCTTTTACTCCCTAACCAATGGGGCTGATTAACATCAGATCTATTTTGAACAGTTTACCAATCAAAATTAGTTTTAGACTTTAGGTGGGGGCTAGTTGTATTCATTAGGAGGGAATGGTTTATGTTAGAATGGGCACTGGATTTGCCTATAATAAAAAAAATGGTAATTTAAATTACCAATAGTTGTATTGTTTATTGGCAACACCTGTGCGACTAGTTTCCATTGTAATGTATTGAAATTGAGTTTGTTGTGTGGTGTAGGAATTAATCACTATCCATTCAAGTTGCAATTTGAGAGGAAAACGATTAACTTGGCGTAACTGGCCATAATTGGCCTATGTACAGCTACATCTAACAAATTTGTACATTATATAATTTGCTTAAATTTATACATGGGCACGAGCTGTAATCGGGCAGCACGGTGGCGTAGTTAGCACTCTCACCTTGCATCCCTGGGTCCCACTATCTGCATGGAGTTTGTATGTTGTCCCCGTGTCTGCATGGGTATCCTCCGGGTACTCTGGTTTCCTCCCACACATCAAAAACATACAGATAAGTTAAATTGATCCTCGACTACCATACATACATTACACGATACATACATAGGCATAAGACTATGGTAGGGATTAGATTGTTAGCTCCTCTGAGGGACAGTTAAAGCGGTATAAAACCCTGACATAATATTCAATAAAAACATGTTTTCCTACTTTTTATATGCCATATGGTTATCATATTTGCTTTTGTGCATAAGTATTATTATTCATTTAGAAATTATACGTCCCCAAAGTACACTTTTTTTTTTATAACTACTTTATTCATCTTCTAACGTAAGCAGAAATGCTTTCTGATTGTCTGACTGTTTTCAGGAGAGTCTGCAGTGTCAGAGAAGTGTTTGTTTACATTCCCCACTTCATACAATTAAATACAAGATAACATTATCTCCAGTTCGAATGCGTCCAGCTGTGCCGACAGGGAACTTCTAATTTCTGTGTGTAACCCTTTGAATGTTGTTCTAGTAAAAAAGTGCTGGTTGTATATAATATGCTGTAAATACCGGTAATCTATTACAGCAAATAAGAAATGCTGGGTTTCATTCTGCTTTAAGTGACAAGACAGTATACTCTGTTCAGCACTGCTGGAGGTGTCAGTGCTATATAAATACTAAATGATAATCTAAAATCATAACTTTTTCATATTAGTCTGTTTTCCTTTCAATGTTTACCCATTTTTTCCCTATGCTCCCTGTTTTTGTTGTTTCGTATTATTAACACCAACCTATAGCAGCGTCAAGCGAAAGTGCTGTCTGCTGGGCTGCTGAAATAGAGCCGCTGAACTGAGTATCAATTAGACGCAGTGTGAATGCCTGTGTATCTGTAATCATATAGCGTCATGGTGGGCAAGAGGGCAAGCAGGTTCCTTGTATGTACAAGGGAACAACGTTATGACGACGCAGAAGCTGATTTAGCCACCAGCATGGGTTTGGTGAAGATGATGATAATTATGTGCTCACTGTATCCAGTCGGTGTTCAAATAGAGAGAGTCGGCCCCGTAGAGCAGGCAGAACCACCCCATCGGCTAGGCTCAGTCAGGTCCCGCGACTGCTGATGTCAACTTCACAAATGTCAACTGTGCTCAGAGAAAATGATCTGTATCAGCGCTCCTGCAGCTCTGCGCATGTTAGGCCACAAGGTCGCCCTGAATGAAGTGTACGCCAAGTCACGCCGCTGTTTACTGAACAATGCCGCTGTTTAGCTATTCTAACAAATGGACGGATTTCACTGTAGCATTATCTAAAATGACCAAAGAGGGGAAGAAAAAAAAAAGAATAAGAAAAAAAAAACATATCTTTCTGAAATCACACAGACAATGGATGATGACAATTATATGCAAGGTCATTGTCCTGAATAAAGATAGCAATTAGGAGACACTGGATAATAGGAAGCACAAGGTCAAAAGCACAGAGCAGCATTCTAAAAGCTATTATATTACTGCCTTGGTAGCAAACCTACGTACTTCTGCACTGAATCCTAAGAATACAACTGCTGTGTGCTGCCCAGACAAGGATGCTGTGAAGAAGGATGGATCTATCCATCTTTACTTATCTATCTATCTATCTATCTATCTATCTATCTATCTATCTAGTGTAATGGTTAAGGGCTCTTCCTCTGACACAGGAGACCTGCGTTTGGATCTCGGCTCTTCCTGTTCCATAAGCCAAAACCTATTCAGTAAAGAGTCCTTGGGCAAGACTCCTAACACAGCTACTGCCTATAGAGCGCACCCTAGTGGCTGCAGCTTGAGTGCTTTGAGTCTGTCAGGAAAAAGCACAATATAACTATTATTTGTCTTGTTTATCTTTCTATAAAAGATATACATGCAGAGATATCTACTTGGCATAAGTCATTCACTGTTCTTGCCCTTTTTAATTTTAGATAAAAATCTCAGCAGAGGCCCGCTTACACTAGCATAGCCTCAAGCTTTGTATTGCTAGGTTCACACTTGTCTCCATACTAGTCTGTTTTCCACAACAGACCATTCATGAGATATGGGTAAGAGCTGTCTTCAGTGACGTAGCAATAGGCGATGCAGAGGGTGCAACTACACCAGAGCACCTGGACCAGAGGGGCCAATTAGGAGCCCTCTTTCATCCACCTTATTAGCTTTTCATTGGTGCTATGCTGGTAATGAGCACCTCTGTATATGCATCGAATAGTAGTAATCCTTAACTGTTTCCTTACTCTGATTATACTTCTCTCACACTGAAACGGCCCTTGGTATGTTTTGGGGCATCATATCAATAGAGTGCTTGGGATCTGATGTGAAACTTGCACTGAAGCCCCAAACTCCCCAGCTACGCTACTGGCTGTCTTGCCTGGAATCTGTAAGCCTTATGGTGTGATGTGGTTTGAATAAATACAGATTCAGAATTATACATTCTGCTGGGTTGTCCCCTCTAGACCATAACAAACTGATGAACATGGTGATGGATCCTATGTAAACTACTAGTAGACCTAAGCCCATTTAAAAACGGGCTCTAGGTCTCTCTCATCGCCGCCACCGCTGCATGTCAGCACGCGCACCTGCCTGCAGCCGTCCGCCCGCACCCCCTGGCCCCGTCTACCTCCTGTCCCAACGGCTACACATGGGCAGTATCCAAATCACAGAGGCAGTTAGGGTTTTATTACATAGGATTGGATCTGTTCACACATGTCTGTTGTGGCAGCAATGGAGTGCAAGGTGCTAATAGTACATTACTTTTCTGGGCACTGGGCTGAACACGTGCATACCATAGATAGCAATGCTATTTATGACATGTCCATGTCAATAAACACCAAAGAATGCACTTGTGAGCCCAATGCAGTAAATAGATAATGCAACCAATCTGACAGTCAGTGGCATAACAATACTCCCCACAATTCCCATGACTGTGGGGGTACCGAGGGGCTTTAAAGGGATAATACTTCTTCCCCCGTTTTGTGCAGAATAAGTGTAGTCATACTTACCTAGTCCATGCTGCATTGGATCTCCTCTTCCTCAAGGTATCAGTGTGCTGCGTGCTGAGATTCTCCAGCCCCAGATGCATGTCATGTCACCAGGAGCCTCAGGGGGGCAGAATACCACGTGACTCTGGGGAGGAAGAGGAGACCAGAGGCAGCTGGGACTAGGTAAATATAGCAGCGCTCCCTGGGCTTTTACTCTACCCAAAATGGGTTAAAGTGGATCCGAGATGAACTTTTACTTATTGCATAATTGTGTTCCTTTCCTATTGTTTATAGGGCATTCCTCAAGCCAAATACTTTTTTGTTTTTGTTTTAATGCTCTAATTACCTATAAACTAAGTAAGCCACTCCCGCAGGTTTTCAGAGAGCCAAGGCACTTTCAGACAGTAGCAAGGGCTCATGGGAGCTCAGTCTGGGCAGGAGGAGGGGGAGGTATTACTAGCCAGAGATTTCAGAGGCAGAGGGGAGGAGGGGGATTCGTTTTCTTTGCTCAAGATGCAGATAAGCCTGCCTCTGTGTATTGTTTACAAACAACATGGCTGCTGTCATTGTATCACAAGAAGAAAGAATCATATTCTATTAAAGCTGTTTGCAGCTAGATTTGCTGTGTAAACTATCTAAACTTTAGATAAGATATATAGACAAGTTACTTGTTATAGTTAGTTTTTCATCTTGGATCCGCTTTAAGGAGGAGTGGAATAGCTGTTTACTACAATGGTCTCTATCTCTTTGGGGGTCCGGCCACTTAAGTTACACTCCTGCTGCCCATGCACCCTTATTTAGGCTTTGGACATAATTAACTGCCTTTAACAATTAATGTTTGATCCACACAAAAAAAGAAGCACCTATTCATGTACAAATATAAAGCAGCATTTTCCTAGCTTAATCACAGTGGGAGACTGAGTCCAAGTAGTGTCTAATCTAGATTTGTAGCCAAGTTGCATGAGTGCTAAGTACTGTGGGGTCTGGTATGCATTTTGCCTGGGTGAAAACCAGACACTAGGACTCAGTGTAAAATTAAGTGGTTCTGTGGTCATAACATTTCAGGGCAATGAAAGGTAAAATATATTTTTAAAGGTCACAGAGCTTTTAAGTGCATACTAAAAGCCTTCAGGAAGATTCCAGTATAAACCTTTTTTTTTCTGTAGTCTCTAAACCATATCCATGTCTTTCATTACGCCTTGAAATTTAAAGTAGCTTACTAGATTGTAGAGTTGGATTATTTATAGGGTTTTCAAGAGTAAATCAAGAAGAGTTGATCATACAGTAGGGCAATGAGAAGGTAATTAATAATGTTAGCATTCAGATGCAAACAATTTATAACAAGCAGTGTTGCTTGCAAAGTTTTGCATGCCATTTTCAATTTCTAGAAAATATACCTGAAACTACATTATATTTTGGCAATATGGTGAAAATTAGTGGAAATGCAAAAAATCTGTATTTTTACTGTGACCTTTCAAGAGCAAAATCATTTTATTTTTAGAAACGTATCGTACAATGATTTTTGATAGCATTTTTGTTCTAAGATCGAATTTAACATTATTTTCACAAAAATTAATTCAAAAAAGAATAGCAAAGGCTTTTTTTGCTCATCACTGATAACAAACTGTTTTCTCTCCCCCAAGTTTTTTTCTGTAAGTATTAACAAAGCTAAGCTTTGCTGCAGACTTTGACATGCAGTTTTAGGCTCGGCATCCCTTCTGAATATAGCCCTTGGGGATGAGATTGAATTTCATGTAGTTGAAATTTTGCAGCAAAATTTGATGTTATGATACAAAATTGGGATGCAAAATTTTAGACTTTTGCTAAATTCATTTTGCGTGGAATCGTGCTTATGGTTGGTCGTTTTTGCAATGCCTTGAGGCCTCTTTCACAGTGGGACGTTAAAGTCGCACGTTATAAAAATGTATAACGCAGACTAACGCACAGCAATACAAAGTCTGTGCGACATTCACAGTGCACACGTTGCGTTGTGTGTAACGTGTAGCAATATTTAGAAAATGCTGCATGCTGTGCATTTATCAATACATTTGCTGCGTTATGTGTGTTGCACATGCTCAGTTATGTTTTTTTAAAGAAAAAAAATGTAATGCATGCGTCGTTTTCGTTCCATCAGTATGCGACGAAAACGGCGCACCAAGAGACACATAATATAGTGCAAAATAACATCCTATTTCATAACTTACATGCGCTGTGTTAGGGGCACGTTGTGCGACTTTAACGTCGCATTAAACGCAATGTCCCACTGTGAAAGAGGCCTAATGCAACAGAACAACCACAGGGGAGTCATGAAGGGATGTTTGCTAATTTATGACAGTTATATAAGACCCTTTAATTCTTCATCCACAAATAGGACTCAGACTGGCATGAGACAAGTCGTAAATTCAGTGTTCAAACGTATGCGGAAATGTATGAAGACACAAAGGTACACTACTAACAATACCATATGTAATCTCCGAGTCCCTACACACTTTCATTCCCATGGACACAGCTTAAATGACCTTTACTGGGTTACTGTTCTGAAGAGTGGCAGAAAGAAAGACTAAGAAAAGAAACACAATGCATACATTGGTTCAATACGCTATATAGATGTGATGTAAATATTTATCAACACAAGAGGGCACATACTGTATGAAGCCTGTTTTATCTAAGTTGGATATCATGCTAAAGCTGAGTCTAAAGAAAAAAAACAAAAACAAAACTGTATATAGAGGTTTGAACAAGGGTAGCAATTTTCTTTGTTGGTACGATGTGGATAGTATTTAAATTCTGCTTTGCTTTTCTGCCCAAGCAGATATTGCATCCGTTATGTCAACTTTTGAACTTGGAATTCATGGTCTCTCCCTGCGCCAGCCTGAGTCCTATTGGTGGTTGAGTGAACAAAGGGTCTTATTTATCTGTCATAAATTAGCAAACATCTCTTCATGACTCTCTTTGATTGTTCTGTTGTAATGAATGCATCTGAATGTCATTATTTATGTATACACAACAATCTATGTATCTCCTTTTGATGTGGGATGTATGTAAGCTGTGTTTTTTAACATCTTGTCAGCATACAGGAATGGAATGTAAAGAGAAGAAGGCTTATCAGCCGTAAGCTTACTCTTTTTCTTTTAAGTTAGCCACTAAATGCTATCATCCTAATTCAAAACGTCTTGCTGCTATAATCCTATCTGTCCATTGTAGTCAAAGGTAAATTTTGGGGAAAGCCAATAGACTTATCTACTTGTTTTTGTAATGTGGGAGGAAACCACGGTGAAGTGTGCAAAAAATGTGCAAGGACCTCAGCACTCAAGGACTGGAGTTTGACATCCCGGTCCTAAAAGTGTGCTCCTTGTTCTACTTCTAAGACCCCCACCACTGGCCCACAGTATTGGAGCTGCACTCATTGCTACCTCAGAGATTGTTCCTGTTTGGACTGTTCATTTGGGCTGTAACACAGGTATCTTACTGTATTGTCAAATGCAGAAAACATCCAAACTCTATACAGATAGTGGCCTAGCCCATATTTGACCTGGGGTCCCAGAGAATGCTTACCATCTATTACACCCCCCGTGCATTCATTGCTGCCTTACATCCTTTTCTGCAGTGTTCACCACGGCCTGGTTGTAAGTCCAAATGCAGTTTGTACTTCTTGGATTTAAGGAGTATAATAGCACTTACAAATGTAGCCGCACTGTCTGCTTGCCCACCTGGCCATATATCATCCTTTGCATTGGAACAGTAGCTGCCCTACCTGGGTGGGCAATGGGCATGTCTTCATAGGGTGTAAGCACACCCTCTCCCTCTAAACACTGCCATTTGTAAGCAATCTTTTACAGAGGCTGGGCTTTGGTTAAGTGAGTAGGTGTGGTGGTTACATTTGTAGCTGGTACTCCTAACTAGGGATGGCCCAGCCTTGGAGAACTCATGGAGAAGCACATGATCAGTTTGATCAGCTGATAGATTTGTAAGGCTCTGATTTGCTAGTCCTGATCATGTGTTAAACCAGGAAGTCATCACAGCAAATCAGAGGCTTACAAATCTATCAGCTGATCATACTGATCATGTGCTTCTCCGTGAGTTCTCCAAGACTGGGTCATCTCTACTCCTAACAAGGAAGTAGAAGCAGCAAATGTAGCTATGACTGTCACCTACAGTCGTGCTTTTTTTTTACTTTTTCATGAGCACCGTACAAAGACAGGTGAAGCTTCATGAAATTCAGCTTTACCCTTAGCGGGCACAGTGTCATGTCTGACAGAGGCTTACTTAAAAGGAAGGGGAAATGGTATGACAGCCAGGAAAGTTGAATATGTTTGAGGAAGTCAGCAGTGACAGTTCATATAGTCCTGTTACTGCAAGCTGTCTTTTAAACAAATGTATTTAATAAGCCTCTGCCAAGAGCAATGAGGAAACTGCAGTGCGGCTGCAATAGCCAATCAGATGTCTGTCTACATCAGTTTCAGCGATCCAGACAGCCAAGAAAGACTTCTTATTGGCTGCTTTGAGCAAGTGCCCATTGCTTCTTTGCTATGTTAAAAAAAGCCCAAATGTGTTCTGAAAACCTCAGCCTGTGGAAAGGCAAGGTGTCCTCTGGAGGTTTCGGTGAAGTTTAAGCGTTTGACATAAGTAGATCTCACCATTTGCCTTCACAATATTACATTTACATTTAATGCTCAATGACATTTCTCCAGGTCTTGAGGACTTCAAACGAGTCAGCAGCTCTCCAGGTGGCATCATTTCTCAGGGAAGGCGGGAGAAGGAAAAAAAATCTAGACTGATTTTTAGAGCAGCTGCATTATGATTTGCTTCATTTGTTACCTTTCCGAAAAAGCTCGCCGAGGCAGAAAGAACAACTCTGCAGATTCCGCCACTTATTTCTTTATTTTCCCTTCCCAACAATTAAGTATTACATGAAGAGGCAGACACCTCTCTGCGGTTATTTCCTCGCTGCGGACAAAACGGTGCAGACAGGCGGCGGAGTAAAGCTTTGCTCATTCATTTAGGTTTCGGAAATAAATACAGTCAGGTGAAAGACAAAGGCAAAGAGGAGAAAAAAAACAAACAGAGCCGCTGCCCAAAGAAACCAGTTAAGCAGTCTACACATTTTCAGTAGCCGACGCCTAAAACAATCATAAGAGATCCTTTTGAGCGACAATTTCAAGTGGAATTAAACTCAGAATTTCCACACTGCTCTAAAAGACTAGCTACAGTTTGATAACCTTTATGACTAAAAAAAGTCTACATTACAATGTATGGAAATCCTATAAAAAAAAACCTTTAGAATTTGGTTTACCTTGTAGGGAGCTCTGGAAGGGGGGGGGGGGGGAGAGCTATGAAAGGGTTAACCTGATCTGCTGATAAGAACTAATTAGTCACTTTGGCTAAACAACCACAGAACAGCAAACAGTGGATATCTTCAGCAACGATAAGTGAAGTAAAGACTTTTCATTGTGTGCTGTGCAAGAGTTCAGTTTCATTTTGAGACTAGACTTGGCCAAGGGGATGCTAATGGTTTCAGCTTGCATGCAAACATAATCCAAATTTTATGCAGCCTGAAACTGGACCAGAAAGATGCAGTATTTGATTTGCATGCAAGCAGGAATTATAGGCATTGCATTGACCGTCTATACTTTATAAACATAACTGTACAAACATGTTGCTCATCTCCCGACCAGGGAGTAAGTTCTGCTCTACAGAGAGACAAGGGGAAGATGAAGCACTCCTCTGCAGGAATAACAATTCAATAAAACTATCACCTAACTCTAACTACAGATCACTGGTCAAAGACTTAAAGCAAACCTGAAGCGAAAAAACAAATTTGATATAATGAACTGTATGTGCAGTACAGATAATAAATAGAACATTGGAAGCAAAGAAAAATCTCATATTTTTATTATCAGTTATATAGCCTTTTTTCTTTTTTAAATAACATTGCATCATACTATCACAGTCACCGTTTTAAAACACCACTCTAACTTTTAAGCTATAAAGCAAAGCAGAAATAATGACCGTTTGAACTTTCCTGCAGTAAAACCGTATCTCAAGCTATCTCTCACTGTTTCTTAGCTGTTTAAGTGCTTCAGAAAATTGCACTGCATTTGACTCAGTGAATGGAATAGCTCAGAGAAACTCTTTTGCATAGATAACTGACTCTTCCTGTACTAGTTAACAGTATTTATTTATTGTATTTATAAAGCGTCAACATATTATGCTGTGCTGTACATTAGTTAAGTTACAAACAATATTTAGGGGTGAGATACAGCGATAAGACAATACAGGATTACAAGAAATACCAGATCATGCAGCATAGTATGAGTACCAGGTAATGCTTATTCAGTCACTGGATGGAGCATGGAGATTAGGCAAGTCGAGTTCACTCAGATCCATAGGGTGGGTGTACAGTAACGGAGGTGCATGAACAGGTAGGAGAGAGACATAAGGAGGAGGATGACCCTGCCCAAAGGCTTACAATCTAGAGGGAGAGGTAAGGACACAAAAGGTAGGGGACCAGAATTCAACTGCGGGTTTAGAGCACTAGTGAGTGGGGGGTAGGCCAGAGTAAAAAGGTGAGTCTTGAGGGCCTTCTTGAAGATGTTGAAGGAAGGGGAAACCCAAATGGGGGAGGTTGGGAGTTGCTACTAATGTTCTATTTCTAAGCTGTACTGCACATACAGTTCATTATCTTACAAGTTTATTATTACTTCAGGTTTTTTTTTAAATCCTACATCAAAGACAACACCCTTAACCAGTGCTCTGTCCAGCTGACTCCGGCATATGGATATAGAGTATAGTGTATGGCATGCTAATGGCTCATATTTGATATGTAAACATCAGTAGTAAACCTATAGATATAGTAAACTCAGTCCTCAGGTCTCAGCAACTGCGTCTGTATGAATATACAATTAGAGATGTCGCGAACCTCCGGTTTTTCGGTTCGCGAACCCTGTTCGCGAACTTCCGCGAAAGGTTCGGTTCGCGAAAAAGTTCGCGAACCACAATAGATTTCAATGGGGAGGCGAACTTTGAAAATGTGAAAAAATTCTACCGGCTAGAAAAATGATATAAAACATGTTTCAAGAGCTCTAATACCTGGAGGCAAACCTGATTGAGTGAAATACACTGATGAAGGACCCGCCCACCCTCCCTCCTCCAAGCTAGGTCCTTTATACCATTTGACTCAGTTGTCTGCCTACACTAATTAGTTATGGGGCAGCTGCTACACACTCTGCTAGGGAGATTTGGCCGAACTAAGAGCGCATGGCCGAACGTTACCCGAACGTTCGGCTAGCGCTGTGATTGGCCGAACGGGTCACGTGGTTCGGACCCGAACACGCTCTGATTGGCCGAACGGGTCACGTGGTTCGGGTAAATAAATACCCGATCCACGTCATTTCTCCGCCATTTGTCTGTGGGTTTAGCTTTGGGTAGGCAGGCAGGGTAGTTCTCTCTCCAGCCAGGCTTGCCAGGGTCCCCCCAGTCATTGTGTCGCTGCTGGGAACAGTAGTACACCGCTCACTTACACTATATAGAACTGTGTTTACTGCCACTCTGTGTGTCTGCTGGGAACAGTAATACACCGCTCACCCACACTATATAGAACTGTGTTTACTGCCACTCTGTGTGTCTGCTGGGAACAGTAGTACACCGCTCACCCTGTATAGCATTTTGCTCTGTGTCGCTGCTGGGAACAGTAGTACACCGCTCACCCACACTATATAGCATTGTGTTTACTGCCACTCTGTGTCTCTGCTGGGAACAGTAGTACACCGCTCACCCTGTATAGCATTGTGCTCTGTGTCGCTGCTGGGAACAGTAGTACACTGTTCACCCTGTTTAGCATTGTGCTCTGTGTCGCTGCTGGGAACAGTAGTACACCGCTCACCCACACTATATAGCATTGTGTTTACTGCCACTCTGTGTGTCTGCTGGGAACAGTAGTACACCGCTCACCCTGTATAGCATTGTGCTTTGTGTCGCTGCTGGGAATAGTAGTACACCGCTCACCCACACTATATAGCATTGTGTTTACTGCCACTCTGTGTCTCTGCTGGGAACAGTAGTGCACCGCTCACCCTGTATAGCATTGTGCTC
Source organism: Hyperolius riggenbachi (assembly GCF_040937935.1). NCBI lineage: Eukaryota > Metazoa > Chordata > Amphibia > Anura > Hyperoliidae > Hyperolius > Hyperolius riggenbachi. The sequence goes on along the minus strand of NC_090647.1, from coordinate 505,996,237 downwards.
TGTGTCGCTGCTGGGAACAGTAGTACACCGCTCACCCTGTACAGCATTGTGCTCTGTGTCGCTGCTGGGAATAGTAGTACACCGCTCACCCACACTATATAGCATTGTGTTTACTGCCACTCTGTGTGTCTGCTGGGAACAGTAATACACCGCTCACCCACACTATATAGAATTGTGTTTACTGCCACTCTGTGTGTCTGCTGGGAACAGTAGTACACCGCTCACCCTGTATAGCATTTTGCTCTGTGTCGCTGCTGGGAACAGTAGTACACCGCTCACCCACACTATATAGCATTGTGTTTACTGCCACTCTGTGTCTCTGCTGGGAACAGTAGTACACCGCTCACCCACACTATATAGCATTGTGTTTACTGCCACTCTGTGTCTCTGCTGGGAACAGTAGTACACCGCTCACCCACACTATATAGCATTGTATTTACTGCCACTCTGTGTCTCTGCTGGGAACAGTAGTACACCGCTCACCCACACTATATAGCATTGTGTTTACTGCCACTCTGTGTGTCTGCTGGGAACAGTAGTACACCGCTCACCCTGTATAGCATTGTGCTCTGTGTCGCTGCTGGGAACAGTAGTACACCGCTCACCCACACTATATAGCATTGTGTTTACTGCCACTCTGTGTCTCTGCTGGGAACAGTAGTACACCGCTCACCCACACTATATAGCATTGTGTTTACTGCCACTCTGTGTCTCTGCTGGGAACAGTAGTACACCGCTCACCCACACTATATAGCATTGTGTTTGCTGCCACTCTGTGTGTCTGCTGGGAACAGTAGTACACCGCAGCAGAGACACTAGTGCTCTAAACTGCGGGTTTAGAGCACTAGTGAGTGGGGGGTAGGCCAGAGTAAAAAGGTGAGTCTTGAGGGCCTTCTTGAAGATGTTGAAGGAAGGGGAAACCCAAATGGGGGAGGTCGGGAGTTGCTACTAATGTTCTATTTCTAAGCTGTACTGCACATACAGTTTATTATCTTACAAGTTTATTATTACTTCAGGTTTTTTTTTAAATCCTACATCAAAGACAACACCCTTAACCAGTGCTCTGTCCAGCTGACTCCGGCATATGGATATAGAGTATAGTGTATGGCATGCTAATGGCTCATATTTGATATGTAAACATCAGTAGTAAACCTATAGATATAGTAAACTCAGTCCTCAGGTCTCAGCAACTGCGTCTGTATGAATATACAATTAGAGATGTCGCGAACCTCCGATTTTCGGTTCGCGAACCCTGTTCGCGAACTTCCGCGAAAGGTTCGGTTCGCGAAAAAGTTCGCGAACCGCAATAGATTTCAATGGGGAGGCGAACTTTGAAAATGTGAAAAAATTCTACCAGCTAGAAAAATGATATAAAACATGTTTCAAGAGCTCTAATACCTGGAGGCAAACCTGATTGAGTGAAATACACTGATGAAGGACCCGCCCACCCTCCCTCCTCCAAGCTAGGTCCTTTATACCATTTGACTCAGTTGTCTGCCTACACTAATTAGTTATGGGGCAGCTGCTACACACTCTGCTAGGGAGATTTGGCCGAACTAAGAGCGCATGGCCGAACGTTACCCGAACGTTCGGCTAGCGCTGTGATTGGCCGAACGGGTCACGTGGTTCGGACCCGAACACGCTCTGATTGGCCGAACGGGTCACGTGGTTCGGGTGAATAAATACCCGATCCACGTCATTTCTCCGCCATTTGTCTGTGGGTTTAGCTTTGGGTAGGCAGGCAGGGTAGTTCTCTCTCCAGCCAGGCTTGCCAGGGTCCCCCCAGTCATTGTGTCGCTGCTGGGAACAGTAGTACACCGCTCACCCACACTATATAGAACTGTGTTTACTGCCACTCTGTGTGTCTGCTGGGAACAGTAATACACCGCTCACCCACACTATATAGAACTGTGTTTACTGCCACTCTGTGTGTCTGCTGGGAACAGTAGTACACCGCTCACCCTGTATAGCATTTTGCTCTGTGTCGCTGCTGGGAACAGTAGTACACCGCTCACCCACACTATATAGCATTGTGTTTACTGCCACTCTGTGTCTCTGCTGGGAACAGTAGTACACCGCTCACCCTGTATAGCATTGTGCTCTGTGTCGCTGCTGGGAACAGTAGTACACTGTTCACCCTGTTTAGCATTGTGCTCTGTGTCGCTGCTGGGAACAGTAGTACACCGCTCACCCACACTATATAGCATTGTGTTTACTGCCACTCTGTGTGTCTGCTGGGAACAGTAGTACACCGCTCACCCTGTATAGCATTGTGCTTTGTGTCGCTGCTGGGAATAGTAGTACACCGCTCACCCACACTATATAGCATTGTGTTTACTGCCACTCTGTGTCTCTGCTGGGAACAGTAGTGCACCGCTCACCCTGTATAGCATTGTGCTCTGTGTCGCTGCTGGGAACAGTAGTACACCGCTCACCCTGTACAGCATTGTGCTCTGTGTCGCTGCTGGGAATAGTAGTACACCGCTCACCCACACTATATAGCATTGTGTTTACTGCCACTCTGTGTGTCTGCTGGGAACAGTAATACACCGCTCACCCACACTATATAGAATTGTGTTTACTGCCACTCTGTGTGTCTGCTGGGAACAGTAGTACACCGCTCACCCTGTATAGCATTTTGCTCTGTGTCGCTGCTGGGAACAGTAGTACACCGCTCACCCACACTATATAGCATTGTGTTTACTGCCACTCTGTGTCTCTGCTGGGAACAGTAGTACACCGCTCACCCACACTATATAGCATTGTGTTTACTGCCACTCTGTGTCTCTGCTGGGAACAGTAGTACACCGCTCACCCACACTATATAGCATTGTATTTACTGCCACTCTGTGTCTCTGCTGGGAACAGTAGTACACCGCTCACCCACACTATATAGCATTGTGTTTACTGCCACTCTGTGTGTCTGCTGGGAACAGTAGTACACCGCTCACCCTGTATAGCATTGTGCTCTGTGTCGCTGCTGGGAACAGTAGTACACCGCTCACCCACACTATATAGCATTGTGTTTACTGCCACTCTGTGTCTCTGCTGGGAACAGTAGTACACCGCTCACCCTGTATAGCATTGTGCTCTGTGTCACTGCTGGGAACAGTAGTACACCGCTCACCCACACTATATAGCATTGTGTTTACTGCCACTCTGTGTCTCTGCTGGGAACAGTAGTACCCCGCTCACACTGTATAGCATTTCTGTACTGCCACTGTACTGCTGCCAGTCAGCGTGTACTTTAAGGATAAGTGAAATGAAGAAGAAATCCTGTGAAAGAGGGAGGGGCAAGGGAAGATGTGTTCCCCCTGACGGTTCACGTACAGGCCACAGTGGAGCACCGAAGAAAACCCACTCAATACCGCCCATGTTGTCCAGGAAATCAACCCTCACAAATCCAAAAGAACAGGACCAGATAATTAATTGGATGACCTCTCAAGCGTCCAGCAGTGGGTTAAGCAGCACCAGCACATCACGCACGAGGTCCGAGTCCTCAGCCAGTTACAAGGAGCCATTGGGCACAAAGCTGACACAACCGGCAGCGACACCACGCACACAACTGCCAAATAACCAGTCCGAAGAATTTCCTCAGGACACAATGGGATATTCGCAGGAGCTATTCCCAGCCCAACAAACTTCCACCTTTCAAAGGTCAATGGAACAGCCAGAAATTTTGTGCCCAGATTCACAACCATTGACTGTGGGAAATGCACCGCGCACTGAAATGCAAGGCGAGTCCGAGGAGGACTTTGAAACCCAAATCCCAGAGCAAGTTGGGTAGGAGGGGTTTCAATTGCAGGAGGTCGGCCGAGAAGATCTTGAAGACGACGTTGGAGTGTGCTGCG